>NW_010315544.1:1555-32888 GCF_000700745.2 Antrostomus carolinensis
AGGTAGGGGTTCTTGCCTTAATAAGATAACAATCTTGTTCTGTTGACATCCTTGCTAAATGCTGACCTTTTTGTAACCTGCTTTCCTGGCAAAGTGTTGAGGAGCTGAAAGCAGAGCAGTCTGGCATCTACTTCCTTGCTCCATTTTAGTTGAACTGAGATACAACATGGCATAGGGTATATGTTTAATTTGTTTAAAAAGATAAATAGTATTTTTAAAAATAGTCAGAGTCTCTACTCTGAAGATTTTTAAAATTTGAAGTAATGGTATGTAGTGTGGAGACTCGAAGGGAATGAGGATGTGGGTCAGACTGATAGGATCCTGCTGCTGTGAGTCCTGCTGTTTAACTGGTACTTGGAAATGTGCTAGTGCACCGCAAGTACAGGTTTTTGGCTTGAACCAGTATTTTATAATTATCTGCCCTGCCACCCAAGTTCAGCTTGCAAAGAGACCTTGGAGGAGACGGTAATGAGTCCATCACTAGAAAGGTAATGGGTAATTGGTTCATTAGTTCTCTATCAAATATGCACAGTCAGCCCAGTCCTGTGTCTCTTCTAACTGGCACCAGTATAAGTTTGTAGTAGGAGAGGAAGCTTGATCTGAATTGCTTAGTTCTTAATGTATCCCAGGGATGTAATCACTGGACATAGAACCCTCTAATTTATGCCATTCTTTTGGGGTTTGGGTTACAAGTACTGCACGTGATATTCTGACAGAGACCATAATAATAATGCTAGAATTTTCCTTTCTGCCCCCATCCTAATACCTTTGGTTTTGGTGGTAACTGCACATAGATTTGAAGTATATTCTGAGGCGATTGTAGGTCCATTTCTTTTGTTCATACGATTAATTTATATCCCAGCATATCTTGGGAAGAAGAAAGATTGCTTTGTTTTAATAAAGGTTGAACTTATTTTACCATCTCCCAGGCTGTTCATCTAGGTTGGATGGACCCTTCCAAAGATTTTTAGCATCTCACAGAAAGAAAAGCCTTTCTTTTACTTTCCCCTTTAATGAAATCCAAATAACTGTGATAATTAGTGAGGTGATAATTCCTGCAAAGGTATGTGCTGTACCATATCTGCTGTATTTCAGTTCTTTTCATAGTTTATGAAGACACAGAACTCTCTAGGGTACACTTTGCTTGCGGTCTCGTTTTAAAAAAGCAAAAGCCTGATTTTCTGCCCCCCAGCCCTTTGACATGGGAGTTGGTTTTGATGAGGGAAGTCCTGTATCTATCAGCTCAGCTGCTTCATGCTGAAACTTGGATTCAGTGGGTATCTGTAGGGAACACCTGGTGACTGTTACTGCTTTCTGCTCTCAGCTGTTTCAAGAGTCTCTGGTTTCTGATAGCGCTCCTCTGTGTTGCTGGAAGAGGGTATGTCCAGGACAGATGAACCTGAGCAGTCCCCTGTTTTGCAGAATCCTGTCCAGAAATCTTTTTTTCCACGTGCATGCCTTTGCTTCTCTTTCCTGGGGTGATCCAGTAAGGCATCAGTTCTTCTACAGCTTTGCTGCTTCTGAAGTACTGAAGCTTTGCCTTTGAGTTGTGTGCTTCTTGATAGACATTTTAGTCTTCCTTTCTTCTTGATTTACCTTACAGCTGTTGAAGCTGCTTTTGATTTTGCTAGGAATAAATGTCTGTGTTTTGAAGGCTCTCTATTTCAGCTTTAATTGTCTTTTGAAGCTTGTCAGGCAGGCAGAGAGGGGTGGATCTTTTGCCATCCCATTTTTATGGGATGCACTGAGTAAGTACTACTGGGTTTAGCTTCTGTGACTGCAGTTTCCTTAACCAAGAATTGGGGATTCTTCTCTGCCTTCCTTTTTGTCTATCCCCTTTATCAAAGCATTGCTTTCTGAAGTTGTAGATCTTTGCTCGTTTTGGTAACACACCTCCTACCAGAATAGGGAACCTAATTATTTTTAGCATAATTCATAGCAGTTCAATTCCTGTTACAGTTACACCTGTGACTTTGCATGATGGGCTGAGCTGATATAAGAGCTCACTGTTGTCCAAGAGGCGCAACCCCTGTCCTGCTCCTGGCTGTCTTGCTGCTTACCTCACGTTAGCTCTGGTGCTCAGCATGATGCCTGGGCCATTGTGGTTAACTAACCCAGCAGGAAACTAACCAAAAAAAAAAAGGAGGTAGGTGGGTTTCTGCTGGCTTGGAGAGTTGAATCAGCTCAGTGATAACTTATTCAGATTGTTGACTTCATGTCATGGTTTCTTAAGTAGCAATTCATGCCCTTAAGCAGTAGATAGCGTGAAGGTTCCTGAAGGCATTGGTGGATTAGTGGAAGGTGTCCCTGCTGATGGCAGGGGGGTTGGAACTGGATGATCTTTAAGGTCCCTTCCAACCCAAACCAGTCTGTGATTCTGTGACCTGCATTAAAAAATCAGATTTTGTTCCTCATTTCTGGCTTTCCTGAGCCCTGGCTGATAGTGGTCCAGAGAACGGCCAGCTGGCCAAAGAGTCCACTGCTGCTGGTGTTGAAGAAAAGAAACAATGCCTAAGCTGAACGTGAAAAGACACAACATCTGTTCTTTCCTGCCCAGTTCTTCAGTGCCTTTGTGGTGGGTTGACACTGGCTTGATGCCAGGTGGCCCACCAAAGCTGCTTTATCACTCCTCCTCCTTAGCTGGACAGGGGAGAGAAAATATAACAAAAGGCTTGTGGGTCGAGATAAGGACAGGGAGAGATCACTCAGCAGTTACCATCATGGACAAAACAGATTCCACTTGGGGAAATGGAATTTATTTTATTACTAATAAAATCGGAGTAGGATAATGAGAAATAAAACTAAATCTCAAAATATCTTCCCCCCACTTCTCCCTGGGCTTACCTTTCCTCCTGATTTCTCTACCTTCTCCCCTCCAGCAGTGCAAGGGGATGGGGAATGGGAATTGGGGTCAGTTCATCACATGTCTCTGCCGCTCCTTTCTCCTCATGGGGAGGACTCCTCACACTCTTCTCCCGCTTCAGCGTGGGGTCCCTCTCGTGGGAGACAGTCCTCCATGAACTTCTCCAGCGTGAGTCCTTCCCACGCCTGCCGTTCTTCACAAACTGCTGGGTCCTTTCCATGGGGTGCAGTTTTTCAGGAACAGACTCTTCCAGCATGGGTCCCCCACGGGGTCACAAGTCCTGTCAGCAAACCTGCTCCAATGTGGGCTCCTCTCTCCATGGGGCCATGAGTCCCGCCAGGAGCCTTTTCCAGTGCAGGCTTCCCATGGGGTCACAGTCTCCTTTGGGCATCCACCTGCTCCAGTGTGTGTCCCTCCACAGGCTACAGGTGGACATCTGCTCCACCATGGACCTCCATGGCCGGCGGGGGGAGGACAGCCTGCCTCACCATGGTCTTCACCACAAGTAGGGACTCTCTGGTCCGGCGACTGGAGCACCTCCTGCCCATCCTTCACTGACCTTGCTGCCTGCAGAGTTGTTGCTCTCACATATTCATAGAATGGTTTGGGTTGGAAGGGACCTTAAAGCTCATCCAGTTCCAACCCCCCTGCCATCAGCAGGGACACCTTCCACTAGACCAGGTTGTTCAAAGCCTCATCCAGCCTGGCCTTGAACACTTCCAGGGAGGGGACAACCACAGCTGTCTGTTTGGCACCTGTCTGGTCGTGCTCATTCTGATTGAAAAACAAAACAAAAGAAAACCAACCAAAAACCAACCCAAACAAAAACCCCAACAAAACCACATACGCTTTTAAAGGTTTGAAAATACTGTAATGGGACTATCCACAACTGCTAGAAGCATGTGGGTTACAGAGGTGTCCTGGGAGGGGACAACCACAGCTGTCTGTTTGGCACCTGTCTGGTCGTGCTCATTCTGATTGAAAAACAAAACAAAAGAAAACCAACCAAAAACCAACCCAAACAAAAACCCCAACAAAACCACATACGCTTTTAAAGGTTTGAAAATACTGTAATGGGACTATCCACAACTGCTAGAAGCATGTGGGTTACAGAGGTGTCCTGCTATAACCAAGTGATTGCTTTACAGAAGAACATGTGAGTATTGTGTGAGGATGCTCAGGGGAGCTCTGCTTGGGTCTGTGGCTCTAAAAATATTTCTTAAGGAGGTCAGTTGTGTAAAAGTTGCAGAAAAAGCCTGCTTGGGAGTAGCCCTCCTGCAGAAGCAGGATGTAATCGACATCTTGATTGGTGATTTAAAAGAACCTCTCTGTTGATGCAATCTTCTTGGGTGTTTTTTTAGGATTAGGAATATTAAATAATCCATTTTTGGTTTTTCTTTCTGACTGTGTTGCCTCTGTTCCCCCACCCATCTCCTTTTTAATGGGCAAAGTATATGCCAGTGTGTTGCTTGTAAAGCAAAGCAGTGTCCTTGTTCCTCCTCCTTGTCGGGTCATTCACTAGATGTGCCCCAGTTTGCCTGCAGCAATGGGATTCCAGAGCAACAGATCGTTGCAGAGCCTAGGGGTGCCAAAGGCCACCAAGAACGTGATAGACTGCAGAAGGGCAGATATCCCCTACCTCCTTTCTTATTTAGGAAGAAATGAAGCCTGTACTGGAAAGCACAGAATGGATCCAAGAAGGGGTAGGGGACTGCAGGCAGATGGATAGATCCTTGCTGCATAGCAGAGTTTGGTTTTCCTACCACTCCACCAAGGTGTAAGAAAATCAGACCCTGCATCCCTGATGAGATCATTCTTTGTTCCGATGTGCAGCCTGGGAAGCATCTCTGCTCTGTGACACAGGGGTACAGTGGACACTAGTGACTAGTGACTGCTGGCTGTGTCTCTGAGACCACAGCGCTCTTGTTCAGCTGTCATCACCAGCTCAACCACCAGATGTCCGCAATGAACACAAAATGGAAATGTAGCCACAAGAGTGTTCCCTGAAATAGACTCAAAACCACAACAGTTCAGAGAGGAGTTAGTGCTTTATTCAGCGCTGGGTGCCAGCCTCCTTTCTTATTTAGGAAGAAATGAAGCCTGTACTGGAAAGCACAAAATGGATCCAAGAAGGGGTAGGGGACTGCAGGCAGATGGATAGATCCTTGCTGCATAGCAGAGTTTGGTTTTCCTACCTGAGTTTGCAAAACTTCACACATTTATGCAGTAAAGTTACATGAGACCCACCTGTAACCTGCCTATCCTCATACGTATTTATCTACCATTTCCCAATAATCTCCTGGACCTGCACAATCCATATTGCTGTGTCCATTGTGCAGGCTTACTTTTCCTTCTGGTGGTCTCTGAGGGCCTCTAGTGCTCCTCTGGCAGTGAACATTCTTTCCCACATTGTCCTTTAATGCGTGAAGTCATAAGTCACCTTAAGATAATATTGTCACTGAAATTGGGAATGAATTTCTTAACACCAATGTAGTCTTAAGAAGCTGGCGTTCTTTATTGCTGTGCTGGATGCACAGAGGATCGTTCCACCTACCGTGCATACCGATTTGTCCCTCTGCAAAGGCTTTATACTATTAAAACATGCATATTCATTTATTTTTCCAAGAAGTTATTAACATATTTGTCACATTTCCAAGAACTCATTAATATATTTAAATTTTCTTTTTCGCATGCGTACTCGTTGTCTTCGGGGGTCGTCTGGTGATGGTAGAAACTTTTAATCACTGTGCCCTTTAGCTGAATTTTTCCTCTGCACATGCTTAGTTCTTCTTTTGGCCTGTTTACAGCACTTCTGTCTCCACAAAACCAGTTTATTCTAACATCACTACCTTATCTACCATATTCAAAGATTCGATGCCTCAAGTCTCCTTATAATCTATTTTAATTACAAACCTGACTAGGCCTAGCAGATATGTAACTAACTGTCCATGTCATGTTGTTGAAGCAGAAGGGTATGTTCTTTTGGAATGTTATCAATTTTGTTGATTTAGAAGTTTCCCAGGTCCTTGAGGAGGATCAAAATGTTCTTGTTAGTAATCATAACTCCTAATGAGGACCTGCCTGTCAGTCAGACATGGCAGGTGCAGCAGTAAGGCCAGATGCTCAGCACCACCACAGCAGAGCTCACAGACAAGCACTTCACACAGAGCCCAGAGCTGACCCCTGAAACGCTCCTCTGTGGGAGTGCCCAGGGGGGCTCCACGGGTGCCTGGTGTGAACACCCCTTCCCTGAGACACCACAAGTGTCTTAGGAGCAAGAAGCCCAGCCAGGATGTCCCTGCTTGGCTGCTCAGAGGCTGCTGCCAGCAGCTGGAAGTCCCATGCACCTCCCACATCTGCTCCCTGCATGCAGCAAAACCTGTAACTGAGGGCAAACACCAATTTTGAGGACATTCCCTTCCCTTCAGTCCTCCACTGCTCTTGCCACCACAGACTGAGGCCCCATTTCATGCGTTAACTTACTGGTCTTACTGCTAAATTCAGTTAAAGTACCAAGATCATGTGTTGAAAAAACAGAAAGGGAACTCTGTGGATAAGAGCCAGGACAGGGGACTGGAGAACAGTTATTGAAAAATATGAGCTAGGCAGTGGGTAAAATACAGGAACAAAAATGCAGTTCATAGGCCCCAACTCAGGACACCTACAGAGAGATGATGTAAATCACTGCCAGTCACCTCTTAGCTGTTCCCATCTGCCCTCTGTCACACAGAGCTCACTGTACCAGCCCTGTGGATTCTGCAGCTCTCTGGTGCTTGATTTGGCTTCAGCTGCTCCAATTTTCTCATCCTGCCTGAAATAGGAAAGGGAATGAATGTGAAAGGGAGAAGTATAACACTTCCCTTCTCTTTTATTTTACAGATGGACTGCCACAACTGAGAGCCAAAATTAAAAACAAGATAAATTTTCATAAACCAAGGTGATGAATGCAAGATCCAAGGTGTTTGTGCTTCCCAAGAAGAGAAGCCCTGTTTCCTTTGGCAGGGAAGGTGGTGCCTGCTGTTATGGACTGTCCTTGTGAAAGCTGTGAGCGTGATCTACTTTCACCATATTGGGCAATATAAAGAACTAACAGGATCAATCACAGGGATGATTTCTGTGATTAGGTGCCAGGAGTGATGGTGAGATACTCTCTGATGTCAAGGCAATGTGCACTGATGGATCTGCAGCGCAATGTCTGTCCCACCTGGCTTTTCTGCCAGGATTATTACCACAGACAATTACCTGTGGGATCAAGAAAATGCACTGGGAGGTCCAGACAACCAGTGGGTTGACAGTGTACCCAGCAGTGGGTTTGAGGAGTCGGCGTTTCTGACAGCACAGACTCCTCCTTGGCCAAAGCCTGGCATTTTGATGGTGTTGGGCAGTGAAGCAGCATCCCTGAGCCTTGCTGGCCACCGGATTCCTGACAAATGAGGGACAACTCAGGAGCAGCTGCCAGGCACAAGGCAAACCCCATGGCCAGGAGCTGCCTCATCACGGCTACTGACCCCCCACAGGTACAAGTCACCTGTCTCAATGGGGCTTCATTGTACCAACATGGGAGAGCTGTTGGGAGGTGATGGGGTGTCAGGGCTGGTGTCCCCATCCTTGCTGCTGCACATGTGTCTCCTCTGAACCCGAGGCTCATGTCAGGGGGCTGTAATGCATGGGAAATGGGGGGTGACTTGGCACTGGGGGAAAATCAGCCTGTGAGAAAAATGGGAAACAAATGTCACCATCCATTCCCATGGCTCCCTGTGCTTGTCACTCTTGTCTCATCTCCCCAGCCTGCCTCCCCACAGCCCAGCCCAACCCCACAGCTCCCTGGTGATGCCCCTGACTGTGGGTACCATGTGTGCACCCCTCGGGTTTGGGGCAGGGGGAAGATGTGAGGGAGCAGGAAGGGAGGATGGGACTGTTAATACAGCTCTGCAATCCCTGCCCCGGGGCTCTGCACTTGCGTCCAGATCTCCCTGGTTTGGGATGGGTCAGGGAAGTCTGAAGGAACGGGACTGGCTCAGCTCAGGCTGTCAGAAGGCACCAAAGCAAAAAGGGAAGAGAATCACCCCAGAAATCTTGGCAGGAGGAAGGGTGAATCCAGAACTGCTGCCCTGTCCTGGCTGCTCCTCGCTGGGGCCGGGCTTTGGCCTGGGGAGGTGGGGTTTGAAGTACAGGCCTGGTGATGCTGGAGGAATAAAGCCTGAAATAGAAACAATAAAGATGCCCTTGCCTGTGCCGGTGCTGCCCACAGAGACGGGGGGCCAGGCGCTCTGCAGTTCCCAAGCACCCCTCAAAACTGCACGTGAGGCTCTGTGGGTTGGCTGCATGTCCCCCCTGCCCCTCAACATCACACACGGGGACTGCAGATGGGGTCAGGAAACAGTCAACTGTTTTGGGGGCCAAAAATGGAGAGCAAGTCTTCTGACAGGCTCATTTGGCTGGTTTTGGGGCTCAGAAATGGATTAAGTTGTGTGTTTTCATGGCTTGGCAAAGGGGACTATGTAATGTGGTTTTGGACTTGGAAACAGGTGTGTAGTTCTGCATTTTTGGGACTTCAAAACAGGCTGAACAGCCAGGTTTTGGGGTTCAGAAACGGACACTAGGTCAGCTGGTTTTGGGGCCTGTGTGGTTTCACTTGGCTAGCAGCCATAGCTGCTTGTTCATTCCTCTGCCCAGGGGATGGGAGAGAATTGGAGGGGTAAAGGTAAGGAGACTCATAGGTTGATATAAGAACAATTTAATAATTGAAATAAAATAAATCTTATAATAATTACAGTAAAATATTAATGATAATAATAGTAATAAAAATATGGAAATTAGTGATAACCAGTGAGTGCAGTTGCTCACCACCCACTGACCAAGCCCAGCCTGTTCTTGGATAATGGTCTGGAGAAACGACAATCCTGAAACCAATGCAAGAGTCCCAGAAGAAAGAGAGGCCAAGCAAAAGCCAGAGAGAGCAGAAGAGAGAAAGAGGGCCCCTCCTTAATATACTGAACATGACAGTATATGATATGGAATATCCCATTGGCAGAGCCAAATGCTAATCTAGCTTACCAATTTTAATATTCTTTGCATCCCCCTAAACCCTGCACCTGCAGACCAGCAAAACACAGAGTCCTTTGACTTCCAGCGACAACTGAAAACGTGGGTGTGTTATCAACGTTCTCATAACAAATCCCAGCTGAAACCAAACCCCAGCGCTGTTCTAGCTGCTAAAAAGAAACCCAGCTCTGTCCCGGCTAAAAAACAGGACAGGGCCAAAGCAGAGGCCAGTTGGGGTGTTTTGGAGGCAGTTGGGATGACATTAGGGCCTGTGAGGGAAAGGAGGAGGGTGGGCAGGATGTGTGGACACTCACCACGGGTGGAGGTCTGGTTGCATTGGACCCCAAAGCTAGAGAGGCCAGCATAGACCAAGCCAGACCCCACTTCTGAGCTAGTCTCTGGGGGAAAAGGTGCTTTTCAGACCCCCAGCACCGTCTTCATGTTCAACTCTTCTTTGTACAATGCTTACAATAGTTATTAACTAATCAGTCATACAAATGAATCAATATTTATACAGTTGTCCTGATTTCTCTAAGATAGGACTAATTTTCTTCTTGGTAGCTAGTGTAGCGCTGTGTTTTGGATTCATTGTGGGATTTGGTATGAGAAGAATATTGATAATGCACTGATGGTTTTCGTTGTTGCTGAGAAACCAAGGACTTCCCAACTTCCCATGTTTTGCTAGTCTGCAGGTGCAGAAGAAACTGGTGGGGAGGGCATAGTAAATTAGCACACCCAAACTGGCATTTGGATATGCCAGTGGGATATTCCATGTCGTATAATGTCATGTTCAGTATATGAATTCTCTCCCTCTTTTCCCCCAATTGCAGTTTTGGATTTGGGATCACTATTGGTGGGTAGTGAGCAGTTGTACTGTGCATCACTCATTTGTATATTCTATTAGTATTGTTCTTATTTTAAGTTTATTTTATTGCAGTTATTCAGTTGTTCTCATCTAAACCTGAGTCTCGTTACCTTTATCCCTCCAGTTCTCTCTACTGGCAAAGGGAGAGAAACCAGTCGGTCACATCTCCTGGGATGAGCAGCCTGGCCCCACACGGTCCCTCTGGTAGAATCTTCCCCTGTGTTTTCACCACTGACTGGTTGTGACAGACAGGTTCATTTTTTGCCTCTTCTTTCCCCAGTGTCATCTTCTGCATCATGTGAAGAAAATCCCGCATGGATGATTACACTTGCTGCTCAGGTAATGACATGTTTGGGGATGTGGGAGCAGGGGTAAACACTTGTGAGTTCAAGGACATTACAGATACTCCACATCAGACCCACAGAAAGGGAAAATCAGCTGCCAGTGCAGAAAAGCTGATGAAAAATTTGTTAGCAGAGCATGCGTTGTTCCAGAGTTGGTCTCTCAGTAGTTACTAATGTTTTCATTTCAGATAAAACAGCAACCGGTCATCTATGATAAATTAGCAGGTGCCTGTTACCTTCTTTGGGGTCAAGTGTTTCTGTGTTGCAGATGACCAGTTGTGTTATACAAAGGCTGCAGTGCATAATGTGTTCAAGGTTGCTAAAGCATCATCTGATTTTAACCATTTAAGACAATAAATACAAAGTCAGGACTGGCTTCTGTCCTGACAGCTTGTACCTGAGGCTACCTGTAAATCCAGGCTTATCCATTTGGCAGGGCGTGTAAGAAAGAGAACACATCTCACAATTTAGAGACATGAAGATTTCAGAGTGCATCTTTTGAAGCTGTATGAGTTCATGCTTTGGAGGGGGGTACTAATGATGTTTCTCTGATAAAGAAAAGGGTGAGGCTGGAGCAGAACACTGGGGCTTTTTCAAAAGTAAGAATCACAACATTCTGCCACTGCCAGAGGGTGTTGTTACCTGGAGGTCTTGCTCTGCCAAAGTCTTCTCAAACAGAACACTTGGGTTCTCAAAATAAAAAAAGTATTTGTGCAAAGTAGTGCCTGGTAACAAAAGGTGTAATGTCTGTGGGGTAATATTTTCACATGTATGAATCACGTCTTTCATCTAATTTAGACATAATATCTGGTCTTCTCACTGTATTCTTCAGTTCAACTTACAAATGCCCTTTGACATCAAAGCAAGTTAACAGCTTGATTTCTACAAGTGCTGTATTTCACCTGTGTTGCTAGCTGAAAGCAGTGTGCAGGCCAGGAGGTATTTAGATGGGTCTGAATTAGAGAAACCCACGTGTTGACTTAATTGTTTTAAAGAAGCACATTAGGCAGGCAGAGGAGCTGAGCTCACCTGGCACATTGGCAGAACAGCTCATCCAGCCTGCTCAGGATTGTGTGTTGCAGGCAGCAAAGTGAAACTGCGGTGCTTGCTAGCAGGGCAGGGGGGCATGAAGTGCAGAGCTGTGCTCCTGTAGAGAGCAAAGGTGGAACCTCCTGGGCTCTACAAGAATCTGCTACAAACATCTGATGTACCAACATGCCTCCTGGCCACCTTCCCTTCCTATCTAATTACTTTGTGCTCTGGAGGGCAGGGCGGTAACTCCGTGCCGTGTTTCTTAGCTAAGTGACAAGGCCTGCACAGAAAGCCTTGTGTGGACGCAGGGTAAGGAGAGCAGATTAATGATAGCACAGAGGTGGGGAAAGGTGCAAATAAAGCAAAGCCCAAGAATTGCCAGCGTACCATTCATCTGCAGATCAGACACTTGCATCTGGTTTGCTCAGATGCAGTGTTTCCTTCTAAACAAACACAAGCCCTTCTCACACAAAGCAGCTTTCGGTCTCTTCTGCCTTCAGGATGTGATCTGTGTTGCCTTATTTCTTATTTTAAAATCTGTCCAGCATCTTATTGGTTCACTGCTGTCACTCCCACAACCCTGATGCCATGTGCAGACTGATACAGCAATCCCCGAGGCTTATTCTGGGGATAAAAACCTGCTCTTCTGGTTCCCTGTGCTGCTTCTCCTCCCTAGCTAATGCGATGGGGGGCACGGATGGAAACAACCATCAGACTTTTATTTTGGTACAGAGGCAGTGAATATTACTGTGTGGGCTGCAAGTGGGAAAAGGACAAAGGAAATTCAAGCCCTGTACCCTAAGTAGTGACCATGAGGGGGTCTTTGGATGGTGTAAGATGGGCTAAGAGATACCATTTTTCATCCTTCGAAATGCTCAGAAAAGGTTATTTAAGACTATTTGTTTTCTTTTCAGACACCAAGGCCAGTTTTACTTGTCTCTCAGTTTTGAGATTTCCTACTGCTATAGCAGACCACTGATTATAACATGTGAGTTAATGATGGCCTTGCACTATTTCACTGACAGCTGAAGGGAGAGGAGCATGGCCTGTATCTCAGAAAAAAGAGGAGAGCTAAATATTTTTGTCAGTTTTCTGCTGTTCTTCAGACGTATCAGTGACTTCCTACAGCCTGCTCCAGCAAGTTCTTGGCTCCCTCTTTCCTCTGCACAGGCTCCAACTTTCAGAGCCTTGATGCCTAGTGGGCACAGTACACCCCATTCTCATCATTTTGTGTCCAGCTGGGTCACAAAGGGCAGAAGCTCAATAAAACAACCAAAACAAGGACACTTGTGTTGCAGAGACACCCATAAAATAGACAAGGCAGTCACTCAAAATGAAGTTTACTCTCACCAAAATTACTCAGCACTCTGACAAACAGTACTAACCCACAGGTTTGGATGTCAGGTGGGAATAAACTACTGCACAGCTGACTTAAGAATTCCTAAGTTTTTGTGAATAATCCTTTAGAACAATGACCCAAAATGCACAATCACTCACCTATAAGGTGAGGGCTCTCTGTCCCAGGGAAGTTTCCTTGGGCAGCATCTGGATCCAAGGGGAGAGTCCCTGACTGCAGACCTGCTGCTCCAAGGAGGACTGAGTTCACTCCCCCTCCGGCGGGGCTCTGTTTTTACCTCAGTCCAGTCTGACCTGTGGTCAATTCTGTTTGGCTGGGGCCCATCCTGTGAGCCCAGCAACAGTCACCGTAAGCGTATGAAAAAGCAAGATAAGCACACAAAAAAGCAAGGTAGCAAGGAAGACACACAAAAGTTAGGGAGGGAAGGAAAGAGATTTCAGTTGGAAAGCCTCAGTCTTTGTCAAAGTGGGTGCATCTGCTACACCAATTTATCTGTCACTTGCAGAATTCATAAACTCAGGTGACAGTAATGGATGAGGAGGACTCCTGGTATTAGTGTAATGAATATTAAAAAGCATAAGCAGTTAACTTGAGGAAGGATGTGATTCCTGTGACTTTGAAGGCTTCAAAGCTTCCTTGGGGACAAATTATCCTCTTAAGTGCTTGGTGATGTTTTACTTTGGCTTTCCTTTGTACTAGCCTTGCTGGATGTCCCTGGAAGCAAGATATTAAAACTAGAATGAATATTGGTCTAATATTCTGAGGGTCCTGAGGCTCACTGGGCTCAGAACAAACCAAACCCTGTCCATTTACAATGAAGCTAATTGTCACCACATCAAAGTAGCATCAATAATTACATAGCAGCCTCTAAAAAGAGCATCCTGGATCCCTCTGCCTTCACACCTGCAGATTTGAGGGGTTTTCCTGCTTCACAGGTGGGAAGTTGAGGTGAAAAAGAGAATTTTCATCTCTTGAGGAAAAGGAAAGCTTGTGTCATAAGCAGAAGTCAAGGCCCAGAATATGGCCATGTTCTGTAAATCAGTGCCAGCTTGGGTCTGAAAAGGAACTTTCCCATTCTGAGTGTAGCTCCTGGGTTAGCTTCATCTCTCTGGACTGCTCAAGGGATGTGGGTGGGAGAGACAAAAGTCTGCCAGAGGTCATCAGTGTTTTGCCTTCATTTCCAAGCATAACACTGAGGAATATGACGTCTGTGAAAATGTGACTCACTGGAAAAGCTCTTGGCTGCGATGTGCCTGTAAGGATTGTAACAGAAAGACATCTGCTTTCCGTAGGCCGTTGCCAATCTGTAGTATGCTAATGGTGGTGTGGTACATTAAATGGACTTCTGCAGCAGTCTGTCCACAGGACAAGCATTTACATGATTTAAAAATACATTATTAAAAACTTTTTTCCCATATTAATAAAGAGTATTTGTGGAAAGCTTTTGGAAGTCTTGAGTGCATGTGAGGATCTGTTTTCACAAGGAAAGGCTTTTGTAACAAGTTTGTATGGTTTGAAAAAAGAAAGAGAATCCACCATTGAAACTATTGCTACCTGTGCTGTGTGCATTATATTATAAACTTTATTGCTTGTAGGATTTGTCACATCACATTTGTCTTGTGTAACACAAGGAAATCCGTTCTAAGGGACAGATGGTGTACCAGAGATCTGTGGGTTGGAAGGATTGTAAACCTTTGAGAGTAAAGACCCTTAAAATGAAGGCCTTAATATGGTGAACTGCACAGCAAATATACATTGCAGCAGATATTGAAATGCTGGTCAGTTTTGAACTGGCTCAAGTTCTGCAAAAGACTGCTGTAAAAAGCTGAGACTGGGCTTTATTTTGTTTTTCTAACTTGGGAGGCAGTTCTGTGGTGATTCCAATGGAGCAAAAGCACAGATGCATTGACAGGTCTGGACTTGTGAATTCATATATCCAGCACAGTAATTTACCCATTGCAAACTCATCCCCTGACTCCTTACCATGCCCTTACAGTTTATTCAAACATGCATCCTGTTTGAATCACATTCAGAGGGAGCGCTGGCAGCTGGCCTAGAAGTTATATATAGCTCTGTACAGCAGGGTACATATTTTTGGTACTGGGTAACTTTTATCAGAGATGACCAAAACCACCACAAAGAAAATGTAGATGCGAGTCTCTATAGAAGGAAGAGGAAAAGGTGAGATTGTCCTTTGTAAGGACTCTTAACAGCAGATAAAAAGAAAAGGTATTTAAAATTGAAACATAGCATGAAGAAACAATCACAATGGTAATCATGGGTGATACAGGAACATGTGTGACACGGTGTGTATGGAATAGGAAGATTTTTTAATTATTATTATTTTTTCCTGAGTACAGCAGTTAGTCCTGCCTTTATGGCTAATGAGCATGATGTACACCTGGGTTAGGAAGTCCCAAAGGTGGTATAATAACACCCAAAGTTTTCAGATATATTTTCCATATTTCTTTTGCAAATGCCTAGTTGTGGTCAGTGCTAGAGTCCCTTCTTGCAAGTGCTCATTATCTGGTAGGTGTCCTGTTTGGCTCAAGGCTTGCAGTCCTAGGTATGGTATTTTATTTTATTTTGGCTTTTTGTGGTGCTGATGAAGAAGATGGCAAATTTCAACTGAGTTTTTGTTTCATGGTGACCACCAGCTACAGGAGGGGCTGTTGGAGCCTGAAACTGGAGGACTCCGTGGAGGTGTAGAGCCTGTCATGGAAGTGTACCCAAGTGTTCCAGGTAGCAGGACTGGTGTTTCCATGATAGCGCCGCACAGAACTGGAAGCACAAAAAGAAGCAAGTTTGAATGTGTGAAAACAGAAACTGCTGTTTGTTGCAAATCTGTAGTTAAGGCCTCTACAGAACTTAGTCTTGGCACAGAATAAAACAGTATTCTATTTTTTTGAAGCTTTTCCATAAGTACTGGAGAAAGCATGTAGTATGAAAGGCCAAACCAAGGTAATCTGATGGTGAAAAGGATTTGATGTCTTTGCCGTCTTTTTAAATATGGTTTGTTTCCTAGATGGACTCCGTAATATACGTAGAATCACAGACTGGTTTGGGTTAGAAGGGACCTTTCAAGGCCATCCAGTCCAACCCCCGGCAGTGAGCAGGGACATCTTCAACCAGATCAGGTTGCTCAGAGCCCCGTCCAGCCTGACCTTGAATGTTTCCAGGGATGGGGCTTCTACCACCCCTCTGGGCAACCTGGGCCAGGGTTTCACCACCCTCAGTGTAAAAAGTTTCTTCCTTACATCTAGTCTGAATCTCTTTTCATTTAAAACTATTATGCCTTATCACCATCATCCCTTGTCCTATCACTACAGACCCTGCTAAAATGTTTGTCCCCACCTTTCTGATAGACCCCCTTTGAGTACTGAAATGATGCCATTGCCTTCAGGTGTAAATGGATGTGAATTGCTCATGAGATATCCCATCTGTACAGCTTTCAGTGGGAACCATCAGCCACTTAGGGCTGGGTGTGCATCCTCTGCAGAGATGTCCTGGAGCTGAAGGCTTGAGTGTGCTCAGAGCTGCACTAGGCAGTCAGTCTCTTCCTCGTGATACAGAGGATCCAGTGCTGCTGGCTTTCGCTTGCTGTCCTTCCTATTTCTGGTGTTCTGCTTAGTGGCAGATAGCTGCATTGCTGCTGAAAGCACCAGCCTTAATTGGCTGTCAGAGAACACACTTAGATTTCAGAGGTCTCATGTAATATTTTGTAAGATGGCCATCTCTGCTGCTTTAACATAATTTTTCTTTACGCTTGTTTCTTAGGCTTTAACAGGCCTTAGCAGCCACCACTGCTCATCCCAGGATTTGGTGATAGAATGTGAGAAATGAGGGTAACCCTGTCAAACTAAGATACTGTTGTCAAGTTGTGTGGGGGGAGTGTTTATGCTTTGGAGTGGTTGGTATTCAGGCAGGTACCGTCCTGTGAATGTTATTTCTGAAAACACCACCATACCAGACTTTCATAAAGATCCTATTTGGGCTGAGCTTTTCCCGAGTTTTAACCAAAGTCCATTCCCTTCTAAATTGCTGTCTTCCTAATCAACAAGAAATACAAAAAGCTGCTACAGTCTAGAGGGAGCTTATGCCACTCTTTCCCCATGGTCTTTGGGGTCTCTGTGTATTGCATCACAATATCACTGATATCACAAAACTGAAGAACTCAAATGACCTTTTTTTTCTTACTGGTTTATCCTTGATAACTACCATATTTAAATGATGTATTTTAGAGAATGGTTATTGGGTGAGTAATAAGGAAAAAACAGACTGCAGGATTCTGACTGCTCACCTTGAGAAATTAAGGTGAGCAGTCACTGCTCACCTTAATTTCTGCTCCAAAAACACTGCTCCAAAAACACTGATGCCATTTTGCTTCTAGGTTACACTCATGAAGTATTGAGTGTTAACCTCTGGGAATTGGTTGAGATCCCTAGCTTAGGCACAGCATCACACACACAAAAGACAGGATTTGAGCTTTCCTGAAATATAAGATAAGCAAAGAATAGTACTAAAGCTACAACAGTAATAAAGCTACTTGAAAATAAACCACAAAAAAAATATTTTTTCTTGATTAATCTGGCATGGTCTTGGGTAAAAGTCTGTTGCCTGCTGGTTTTTTGCACCAGAGAAGACAGTTCTAAGTAGTTATTTGTTTGCTGCCTGTAAGCAGTGCCTTTTGCATGTCTGGTTTGTCTTTCCGTATGTCACAGATTTTCTGTTTATCTTTGTGTTCTGCTGTTGCAGTGGGAAGGAAATAAAAATTCTAAGTACTGTTTTGTTTGACATGAGCTATCAAAATTAGGACTAGAACTCAAAACAATAAACTTCTTCATCTGCTAAACAAACAGAAGTTTAACAGTTGATAAACAGGAGAAATCAGCAGCAAGGGGGCAGAATTTGCAAGCGGCATGCAATTGCTATGTTAGCAAAGAACTAGAGAAGAGTTTGCAGTGCATTGGCAGGACCTCACAGGGCGGCAAAGATTTGAAGAATCAGAGCAGATGAGATTAAATTCAAACCACTGCCGGATAGCGCCTGTTGGGAGTAAGAATTGTACCACTGATGTGGTCGACTTTATTGTGAGCAGCCAGGAAGAAGAGCAAAGTTTTAATGTTAACCATTCAAGGAAAACAGATGTTGGTTGCATAGCAGGAGTTAGAGCACTGTGTATTTATGCAGTTAACAAGATGGTCCCCTGTTCCAATGCGTTAGGTACTAGAGAAATCCATAAATGAGTTGTGCACTTAGATTTCTGGCGACAGAGAGACCCTGCTAGGGATCCAGTTGTGCTTTCTCAACCTGGGCAGGTTATTCCTGTGACACACGTGATAAGAGTACAGGTTCATCAGACTGGGAGTGTCACCAGTCTGGCAAAGAGCTGGCAAACCCTGTTTCTTCATCTGAAATAGTGCAATGTGCTACCTTCAGTGGTTATGACAGCGTCCCGAATTGTTGCAAGAAAAAAATGTGGTTTCTGAATAGAAAGGCGAAGAATTTAGTGTTGAAGTCTTCCTTGAAGATCAGAGCAGCAACGTGCAAGCAAGCTGAGGTCTGGACGTGGCTGAGATGAAGGGAAGTGAGGAGGGAATCCTACTCTTTGCTTTTGGCCTGGTTGGTTTGTTTTAAACTCTTCTTCCTAATAGTGGCAGTGTAATGCCGTGTATGTATTAGGCACTTGGGTCACTTGGACTGAATTCTGCAATGCTCACTTTCTCTTTCGCACCCAGTACTGTGTGTACAGGATGGGATTGTGGCTAGGGCCTATTTCTGGAGGATCAGCATGTAGAACTTCTGTGGTGGATGACATTGTTATCCTTCGGTTGGCAAACCAGTAGAAATGTGTTATATAGGCAATAAATGCCTGTTAGGCTTGATGTCTTGCTTCACTAATTGGTGATTTCCAGCTAGCTCTTAAGTAGAAGATCAGTTCTCATCCTTCTGCTGCTTTGGATTCATAGTAATAATAATTCTAAAATGTCTGCATCTTGTCTTGGAAATTTTGAGTTAGGTGAAATTGATGTTGAACTTACTGAGACGAGGCAGCCTTGGAATGTAGGACTGAGCTTCAAACAACCGCGTTTGTAGCGTGTTTTGTTGCGTGAGCTGCTGTTCCCATAAACAGTGAATTTGCTCCTTGTGCCCAAAGAATAACTAACCATCCTCTTCCACGTGTGTGGCTCAGCAGCATGCGTTTAAAGGCATCAACGCCTAGTTTTTCTGTCCAGCTTGTTAACAAGGGAGATAGGGGCGAGGGGAGAGGAGTGATGGAGTTCTGAGGGGTTGTTTGTGTTAAAAGTTTATCAGACTGGAGCAGGGGAGAAGGAGGGGAGACGGGAAGAGAAGCAGCTGAATTAGAACAGAAAGGGAAAATATACAGAGGCAACATATAAGGAATGTGAAATGTAAAATAATGGGGAATGTGGCAAATATTTGACATGAGTTTATGTTCTTACCTAGAGAGTATTGCTGTGACCCTCTTCACCGAGAGAGACAAAGATGAATGCTTGGGGCATTCCCACCTGCAGTGAGGGCTGGTGGGAAGTAGGACCTGTCCCAGCTCCCAGTCCAGACAGGTTCTTTACCCTGGACCCCCTTGTTTCCACCGCTGCCTTCCCCTGCCCTGCTCTCGCAGTAGCCCTGCTCCAGGCCCTCTCTCTGTTCCCTCCCAGCACGCCCGCCTTGCCTCGCCGTGTGTGCGCCCGTCTGATCTGGCCTGCTGCTCTGTGACACCAGCATACATCCCTATCCAGTCCCACTGGCTTCAGCCTTGACTTGAGCATGAATCCTCTCTTCCCACTCTTCCTCCAGCTCTTTTTTTTCACATATTCTTTCTTTTCTAAGTATATTTTCAATTTATTTGCTCTTCCTCCTATAGTCTTTGAAGGCAGCTTCTGAAAAATCAGTCTGTATCCAGGACATGTAGGAGCTGGTGACTAGTAAAATCCAAGACAAGGCACATCAGTGATGGCTGGGTGAGATGGGAGGTGCATTACATGGCAAAGAAGAGTACTGTCAGTCCCTCAGGTTGCCATTACTAAGCAGCACGTTTTCAGTTAAACCTCAGTGGTGTCCTGGGCTGCCATTCATCTCCTGCTTTTATTAACTAGCAGATTCCCAAAGAGACAAACAACCCTGATGACTAAAACAGGCTTTCTGATCTCCCACACTTAAGCTGTGTGTTCACTGATTTATCTTGCTGTTCTGATATATCCTCCCCACCTAGAGGGCAAGTTGTTTACAGAACAGTCCCAGCTTGCTCAGGAATCATCTTTCCCACTGCGTTACTGATGCCATCTTTGTTTGATGGTGTTTGCTGTGCTTCTCTTGAACAGCTGTAGATTGCTGTGGCACAGGTCTGCTCAATCTGCAGCTGCCCCAGAGCTTGGACAGTTTCTGTGAGGGTGAAGAGGTAAGGGGCTGTTGAGGGGCAATTTGATTTTTTATTATTATTTTTTTTCCCCTTCTCCAGTGCTTTTCAAACATGGACTTTTAAGACTATGTAAAAGCAAGGGTGTCACACTCTGGCAGGTTAACAGCTAGTGGAGCTCTGATGTAGAAATGATTGTCTGCTTCTAGGGAGTTGGTGGTTGGCATGTAGCATAAAGCTCTGAACTCAAGATTTATTTTTTAATTAAGAAAAAATCTGTTGTTTCAATTGAAAGAGATACACCTACTAATGGAAACTGGCAAACCATTAGTACAGCAGCCCTGGGTCCTGGTCCAGTCAATTAACACAAAATGCTGCCCACTTTCACTTCAGCTGCTCTTTATCACACACCATAGTTTTATGCCTAGAGCTCTTACTGTAATTGATTTATTAAAGATTCTTTTCAGCTGATACTTCAGTTAGTGCTAGAATTAGTTTTCAACTGTTAAGTTTCAAAGCAAAATATTCAGGTTTTATGTTCAGGTTTATACTAGTACAGTAAGGTTCCTATTCTCACCCTTTGCATTCTGAATAAACTTAGAAGCTCCCTCGTGGCATGTAGCTGCATAAACTGGAGCTGCAGGAGCTATGGTCTGATTGCCACCTTAGATGTTACCTTATAGCAGTTTGAGTGCCTAGGCAGAGGGAGTGAATATAGTTTAAAGATTAAACATTCAGCTCATAACCTTTTGTGGCAATACTTAGGCTACAATCCTTATTTTGTAACATCTGATAGACTTTGTAGATCCATGTAAACACAGCTGATTTTTAAAGGTAAGGTTTGAGCGTTGTGGCTCCTAATATTCAATGTCTTTCATGCTTTTATGCATGGAATTTGCATTCTGCAGTTGGTCTGACACCTCCCACCCCTTTTTCCCCTCTAGATATCCTGAGGCTATGTTATTGCACATAGATAGATTTTTGTGTGGTTATATGAAACATGGCATAAAGCATACCTACTATTAAGGCAAACTATTTCTAAGTTGTTTATATGCTGATTCTATGGCAGTGAGGTCAACAAATTTCTCCTTCCTGCTCTGTGTGGGCTGTGAAAGGAAATGGGATCGTTTCTTTCACTAGTTACTTTCTGAACGTTTTTTGGTAGCAAAGCTATTGCACACCTACACACTTTCCATGTGAGCAAAACAACAGCTGTCCTGATCGTGGGGCTGGTGAAGCCAGCTCACCAGGGGATGCATGAACCATGAAAATCGCCTTTCAAGAACCAGGAAAATGTGCACTGAAGTTTGGCTTTACTCTGTTTGCATAACCCATTGCTTAGCAACATGTAAATGTGGCCTTTCTCTTATTTCAAGTCACCATATGTTTGTGTGGTGACACAGGAAGCTTTGCCACAGCCCTTTTCTTCCATGAGTAATTTGAGGTGTTTGCATATGTCCAAAACAGTCTTTTGTTTTACATTAATCTTTTTTGGTTGTCAGGAAGCATAGGAGAGAATTGTATGGGCAGACAAGAACAGCTGGGATGAACAGAGCACGTCTTCTGCACGGGTATAGAGGATGGGTCAGTACAAAAAACCTGTCTGATCAAGACGGCCTTTATCCATACGGGGTCAGGACCAAGATGGCTGTAGTCCACAACCTGTCCACTAGCCAGTTTAGTGGCCAACACTAAACACCTAGAGAGTGGTAAAAATGGGGCATGGTTAGCTGAGACTTACCCCAAATGCTTTCTGCTCTTTGAAGTATTTTCCATATGTAGCTTTTTCTCAGCTGGAGGTGGATTTCTCTTCCATGGAATCGTTCGGTCTCCTTTTGAACTTAAGTCAGCTTTTAGGACCCACAGTCATCTCTGGCAGTGAATTCCACAGGTGCCATGTTCTCCTGTTGATTTTTGACCTGGCTCCTGGTAGTTTGTTTGACAGTCTGCTTGTTCTTGTTTGTGAACAGTTGCACTCTAACCAGCTGTGATTTTGTAGATCTGCTGACTCACGTAGCAGTAATTCTTCAGGTTCCTGCACAGAAAACCTGTACAGGCAGTCGCTTAAGACTGAGGACAAACCTAGTGACTTAGAGGGAGCATGCAGTGTTGGAAAGGTCCAGTCAGCTGGATGGAGTTGTAAGCGTAGTCTTTAACTACACTTCAGGCTCTTTGGCTCATTTCAAACTGCTTTTTTTACTCTATAATCAGTGTTTCTTATTTCTTTCCTAAAAATCTGATTTGAATACATCTGCTTTTCCTGCTCTGCAAATGTGATAATGATGTAAAGTTTCAGTGTAAATGTGGCAGCTCTCTTCTGAAAATATCTGTGTAAAGTTGTAGCTTTTTACTCCTCTGGTAACTTTATTGTATATTC
This sequence comes from Antrostomus carolinensis, assembly GCF_000700745.2. Classification (NCBI taxonomy): domain Eukaryota; kingdom Metazoa; phylum Chordata; class Aves; order Caprimulgiformes; family Caprimulgidae; genus Antrostomus; species Antrostomus carolinensis. The sequence continues at coordinate 23,817 of NW_010315544.1, forward strand.
AGGTGTAGTAGTTGGTGTTGGCTTGGCAGAACTTGGAGAGCATGACCTGGCCTTCCTATGTTCTGGTGGTTGATAATTAAAAGCCTGATTCAAACTCACCAAAAGGAACATGTTGCCTTTGGATCCAATCCACGGTTCCTGACTTTGTGCATAACCTCTATACTGTACCCCAGAGAATCCCCAATCTTGTGAATCTTAGAGTGACCTTGGTCACAGAAACCTCCCACTTAACAAAGAGGAGGGAGGAGAGAGGTGGGACAGCACTGAGTTTGTGTGAGCTGCTTGAAGAAATAACCTCTTGAAAGATTCAGTTCTTGTAACTCCTCATTGTGATCAACATCAATGAAATGCACAATTCTGTGGTGAAAGTAGAAAGTAGCACCTCTTGCTAAATGTCACCCGCTACGGTACTACAGTGGCATTGTTTGCATCTCTTATTTTAGTCTCAGTAATACCTGACAAATCAATTTGGGGGTTTGTTTTTTTCACGGCCAATAGTCTTGTAATGTGAGAGTTCCTACTAAAAATCTGAATAGTCACTCAGCTGTGGAATCCCCTTTCTGAAAGGACAATATTTAACCAAACAGGCCACTTGAGAAGATCACCAGAGGTCAAAGCATCACAGTGATTTGTTTTCCGAAGTGGAGTGCATCTGGCAGCTGTCATTGACATCAAAGGAAGCTTCCCAGTGCTGAGATCTCTCTAATATGTTGTGTAAATATCACCCCTCTCAGGAGAGTAACTTCTTAGTTCTTTCAAATGCCTCATACCTCGCAGTTCCCAGAGACACTTGCAGCTGTCAAGAGGTTGTATTTGCTTTCTTAATTTCTATGCAATTATCGCTAGTTTTTAACAACAATGCCTTGAATTTCATTTGAATGTCTCAAGACCTCTAAAATAAAATATTAATGAAGACAAAGTTGGAGATTTTTTGGGTTTTCCTACAGGGTCAGTGAATGAATGATGTTTTTGAATGGACTTCAGTGGGATTCTGTCCTTTATTGAGTTGAGATTGATGGGGATATTTAGCTCAGGAAGTTTCCTGGAAACTGAAGACTGAAACACAGACTAATAGGTTGTTATCCAAACACACAAGGGTGCACTTACAATTTTTTGAGTCATAGGCTTATGTTTGTTGGGTTCACTTAAGAATTAGCAGGACGATGCTGGGGTTGTGCAGGAAGGAGAGAAAATGGTTTATCAGGCCAGGAATAAGGAGGGATGGATAGACTTAGGGCAGGTGACAAATGTGCAGGAATTGTTGTCAAGTAAATTTCCTTTGGGATGCTCACTAAGCAGGGTGAAAGGCACCTGTTTGGGGATGGTGTGGTTTCCTGTTGTGAGTTTTCCCACAGACTTGTTGGCCTCAGGCAGTAAAGATTCAGATTCCCCCAAACTTTTTAAATGTGGAGAGTGCAGATAAGGAATTTCATCCTTCACATTCATGTCTGCAGCTTGAAGTGGCTCCTGTTGAGACAAAACGGGTGAAGCTGTTCTTGGACACATCATCAGTTTCATGGAGGAACGGAAGTTGTGGCTCCTCCAGAGGCTGTCAGAATCGGGCCCTGTGTGTTTCTCAAATGGCATTTCACATTTTCGCTGCTTTATTGATCAGAAGCCTGATTTTTCCTGTCTTTCTCAATTCACATCTACGTCTGCTTTTCAGCTTTCTTGTTATATTCCCCATACTAGTTAAAATTAATGTCTAGTTAATCTACAGCTGTTGACTCATAGCTTGGACCCTGCAGTCCTAGTACTAGTTCAGTTCTTTGGGGGAAAGAATATTGTCTAGGTTAGTGCAGATGAAGTTACCTCTTTCTATCAGATCTTGTCTCTAGGCATAAAATTGCAGGGAGTGTATGCAGTATGATTACTTCCTCTGCCTGTGGTTGCCTTTCCTGTGGTTACCCCCACACTCTGTGCTGTGTTGGCTTTGGAAAGTCCGCAAGTTGTTACAGAAAATCCTGTGTGAAGTGTGGTAGGGGATTAACTGTGGAAATAACAGGTTTTGATAGCAAGAGTCTCCAGGCAAGAATGAGAGAAAGGGTTTTACAAAGATGGTCTGGAAACGGTTATTCTTACAGGGTCAGTCTCGGCATTGGCCTAACTCTGGTGACATTGATTAACTCCCTTGGAGTGTGACGTTAGGTCCCAGCTCTCTGTTTCCAAAAGCACCACCTTTCTTCACAGAGGATGTAAGAGCTTGGTGGTAGCCCCAGATGGCACAGGTTGTCCTTCAGCTTGTCAGGTGAGTGGGCAGGTATCTTAGAGCTGCTGTTTTCTGACATCACTGATTGCACCCGATTCATGTGTGGTTGATTTTGGCACAGTGGTGGTGGGGATGGTGGTGGGGGCTTAGAGAAGCTCAAATTAATATTGAATTTCAGTCACACAGACACAAGAGACAGTAGTTGGCAGGTTTTACTGCCTGCCTCCACCAGGATATCCAGTTCTGTTTACTTGAGTGACGTCTAGCAGTTTTATCCCTAAGGCAACTGTGAAATAGTTGGTGGGGTAAACATGTTCCATTATAAATGTAGGGGATAGTGAGCCTTCAAGAGATAGATGCTACCTACGGCACTCAATATTTTTGAAGGACTTTGCCCTGATCATTCAACTTAAATAAGTTTCCCCAATGTTTTCTGGATGCTCTGATTTTCAAGGGTGATTTCTGTCAGGATTTCAGGTTGATCTCATTATTAAGGAAAAGGCTTTCAAAAACTTGCTGGACTTGGGTGCAACTGTTGTGCAAACTTGAACGTGTTTTATGTAGCAGCAGTACTGGTGGTGTCTCCTTCAGACGGTTTTTTTCTAGGGAAATGATATTTTTTTGCTTTTTTATGCTTCTTACATGTTTGTGACTCTTCTCCCCACTCTGTTGTCACTGTTGACTTACAAATTTGTAGAAGAGGAGGCTGAAGGAAATTCAGCTTCTGTATGAGTAAAGCAGCTGAGGAGAAGAGAAACCACAAGGAAAGGTTGTAGTGTGAGATCTCCTTTTATTAGACATCAAAGGATCCCCATGGGAACACAGCCTCTCAAAATGAATCCACAGAAGATGACTTGTTCTCTGCTTAGAGAGTTATTTTTTATTTAACATTGTTACATGGCAGGACAGCTGCTCTCCAGGGACACTTTGTTTCTGCAAAACCATAGTTGAGAAAACCATTCAATTCTGAATTTCCCTTGTGGTTTTGTGTTTTCTACAGTAGCAGAAAGGACACCTAGGATGTGTGGATTTTGTTTCTGATTATGCCCCAAGCTCATTCTGGACCTAGGGCGAGTCACTGAATGTCTCTGGGACTTGAGACATTACTTCTCATGAAAGCTAGGGATGAAGTTGTGCTCTTTCTATCTCTTACCTTGTTAGAACTTAGTTGTCTCTTAAATTTCCTTGTCCCACAGGACTAAAGCGTCCGTGTTGTAACGTAGCATGTCAGTAACGAACACATCTTAACGACAGCAGAGTCACATTAATTAAATTGCTTGTTTTCCAGCACATGCAGGCTATCGGCCAATTGTGGGATTCAAGATGTCTTTGAAGTGCTCTGGGCTGTCATTTGCCTGTTTGGATTAATTTGTTAAATAGTGAATGTGACACAGACTTGAGTACAGAAGGAGCCACGAGTGAGTGTACGTAGGAGTGAAGATACCCGGGCAGTAATGGGCAGCACAGGGAAAAAATGGAAGCACATAGCTAGGGTGCTGTGAGGTTTGGAGAGAGAGTTAACAGAAAGCTCACAAATGTGATGGTTACAGTCATTTAAACAGACAGTTTTCTGTGAGGTGTCATGCTGGTAACAGGGTATGATAGACAGATACAGTAACAGTGGCCTTAGGAGGGAGTTATTTTCAAAGATCCACTTAACTGCATTTGTTATTTCTTTATAAACAGAAGTACTGTTTTCTTGGGGAAATATGGGTTGGTTGGAAGATGTAGCTCTACTGTTTCTGCGCAGCTGCAATTGCTTGCTACGCTAGACAGGGTTACTAAAGAGGCTGAAGGTCCTCAAACCTCCTCTTATACTATCAGGTTCATACCTGATAGAACCTTGGGATTTCTATCTGGCACTGCTATAAAAGTTGTTTCTCAAAATCAGAGACCAAGCAGACTCACTTGCCTTACTCTGTTTCAAGAGATACATCGAGAGACTCAAAATGGTGACAGTGCAAATTAAGACCTTTTTTTTTTTCTCTCTTTTTGCTTTAACTTTGAGGAATGAGATAAATTTAGCTTGCTCTGAATTAAGTGATGGTTCTGCCCCAGAGATGTGAAAGCAGAACCCCAGGTGCAATGCAGCGAACACGTTAGCTCGTCGCCTGCCCAAATACAATAATGCCTGCACCATAGAACAGACTTAAAATAAAATCAGTCCTTCACAGTGATGAAAAAACTCAGTCTGCTTCAATGAGATCAGGAAAATAAAAAGGAAAGAGGAAGCTGGAGCAATGACACCAAGAGAAGGAAGTGGTGAGACCAAAGGAGTTTTGTGTGTTGCAGTGTAATGTGTACTTCACAGCGGCAGAACTCAGTAGCTTTCCTTAAGAAATTTTATGGATGAGCTGGATGTAATTTACTTCTAACACTCTCAAACAGTACTGATCACAGGGATATTTTTAATTTCTTTTGAACTCTACTATTGTAAGGGAGTTGAGTTGTTGAGTTTTTTTCTGCAAGGGCTACAGAAAACCAAAAGAATTGTAAAATCCAGCACAATAAACATTGAAGCAGCTATAAAACAACAGCAAAGTCTATCCAGGGAGTTAGAGCAGTGTACTTATAGGGGACTACTGCACTGCTTGAAAGGTTTGAACAGACCAGAATAAAAAGAGATCATGTTAAAGGTGATGGTTTTAAGCAAGAAGGTGGTGCAGAGAAATAGCAAGACCGGGATTGTCATGCATGAGTGTGTTCTCACAGCTTTTGTGGGGTGGGAGAGGTCATACAAACAGCCACATAGTACAAGTGTCCCTGTCCAAAAAAGCCGATTGCTCCATGTAACAGCAGCAAGAGCAGCACGTCTGTTGGCAGCTGAGTGATTCAGTGCCGGGCTACTCTCACTCTCCATCTGCCTTTCCTTGCCTATGGATTGCCTTCCCTCTGCTTGGCTTGTGGAGTTGCTAACACTGCCAGCACCCTTTGAACTTTGGATGCTGTGTTTCTAATGATTATTTACATAAATGTTGTTGAAGGTACAGGGCTTAGTTCATTGCATACTTTAATCTGATGCTTTAATTCTAGCTTCTATTAGTGAACACATAGAAAGGTAGTGTATTTTTTGAGATGTGTGAATTTTATCTGCCTTTGTTTTGATGACTATAAGGAATACTTTCAACACGTTAAAATATATACAAATGATCAGTATGAGCACCCACAGCTCACCACCGTGCTTACAGAGTACCAAGGGTCTCTGGTTGAGTGTCCCTGTGGTAGCAAGGAGAAGTTGCTTGGATTCTCTGCTCTCTGACTTGGTATGTTTTTTCAGTAGCTCTCTGACACACAGAAAAAAAAAAAATCTTCTGTAGCTTAGACAGCTCTTTCCTGTGAAATGTGACAGAAGGTGGCGCTAACCTAGAGAGTATGCTGAGGGAAGTTCTCTTCCCTCTCTTCTGTGCCTAGTGAGGCCACATCTGGAATCCTGTGTCCAGTTCTGGGCTCTCCAGTTCAAGAAAGACCAGGATCTACTGGAGAGAGTCCAGCAGAGGGCTGCAGAGGTGATGAGGGTACTGGAACATCTCTCTAATGAGGAAAGACTGAGAGACCTGGGTCTGTTTAGCTTGGAGAAGAGCAGACTGAGGGGAGCTTATCAATGCTCATCAATACCTAAAAGGGTGGGTGTCAAGAGAATGGGGCCAGTCTTATCAGTGGTGGCCAACAATGGGACAAGGGGTAACTGGCACAAAAGAGCACAGGAAGTTCCAGCTGAAGATGAGGAAAACTTTACTGTGAGGGTGCCAGAGCACTGGGACAGGCTGCCCAGAGAGGCTGTGGAGTCTCCTTCTCTGGAGAGATTCCACACCCACCTGGATGCCATCCTGTGCAACCTTCTGTAGGTGAACCTGCTCTGGCAGGGGGGTTGGACTGGATGATCTCCAGAGCTCCCTTCCAACCCCCACCATTCAGTGATTCTGTGATTGCAGAAAAGCTGATTTGTGTTGTAGGTTTGGTAGCAATGCAGCACGTGCTACACTAAGAAAAGAACTGAGCCATCAGTTTGAGATGTGTTAGATTCACACAAAACTGTATTTCAGGCCTTGAGGTTAAAAAAAAAAAAAGATAAATCTAAATAAAAAATGGTAGACTTGGATCAGGCTGGTGTTGATCTTCTATTTTTCAAAATATGTAAACAGCCTGAGATTCAAGAGAGTTTGTCTTTGCAGATATTTTGGTAGTTCAGAGAAGTTATGTTTGGGTTTCCTCAAGAGGCTTTTGAAATGAGTGTGGGACCTAAATCTCCAGCATAATCAGTTAAAGCTTTGAGACCCCACGTCAGCTGGTTAATGCTTGATAATGGTTCAAGTTGTTATTTATGGGGCAGTGGGATCATCCCAAGGGAAGGCAACATCCCTGACCGCAGGACCTTACAGTTTCACTGTCTGAGGAGCAAGTTTGAGGAAATCTTATGGTCTTGGCTGTGGCTCAGGGTTAGGAATTCAAACCCAGTGAGTTTGGTTTAGTCATTAATTTTTGTGGTACTTATTTTGCTTAGCTCAGATGTCAGCAAACAAGCTTAGCTCTGAAGGAAGAACCCTTTTGACTCATGAATATTTTGACTGCTACTGACTTCAAAGACTAACGTGAATTTCTGCTCTAACTGGCCAAGTTATAGTCTTAACCATATAAAAGCATATTCTGCTTGGTGACCAGCTTCTGGCAAGCATGTTCCCTTCCCTTGAGAGAACTTGCCATAGTCCTTAAAACATCCAGCACGTGACTTTTCATTAGCTCTCATAGCCTATAGACTTGACTTTGGTTTTTCATAAACATAATTATTTAAAACAACAAGTGCACGTGACTGTCCCAGTAGTGATGTGGGTCCAAAGTTAGTGTCTTGTCTTCTACTTTATATTTCACTTCCTGAAGTATATTTCAGAGTGTGTTTCAAGCAACAAGATGCTTGCAGTATGGAAATATTACATTGCTCTACTGATAAAAGTACATATGAATTCCAGTTAAACATGTAGTTAAAATAATTAAACCTGAATGCTAAAAGCTCGCCAAAAAACAGGACAGACTTCACAGTGATCCTAAGCTTGTATGGTTTTCCAGATTGTCTAATGAGAGCTAACTCTGCTCAACATATTGAGGGGAAAAGAGCAGAACATTTTTAGTTACATGCCTATTTAACACATTCAAATCAGAAACAATTAGTTTCATGATTTTTAATCCACACCAAAGTGACTTGGTGGCATCTTTCCAGAAATAGCTCAAATCAAATGTATTTTCTTTACATTTCTGATAGGGTGGTATGATTGCTTCTGTTGTGTTGTCTCCTCACATGAATGCCTTTAGTCTCTCATCTTTCAGTACCATTTGCAGGCTTGTTATGTCTGTTATTTACAGTAATTCCTTGTTGTTGCTGATTGCTAAAATGCCCAGAAGGCTTTGGACAAAACTAATGCTTTCCTATTTTAAGGAGCAGCTTTGAATTTTTGTTTGTGTGCCCAGTGTAACCATCTCAGACTCTTGTTAAGCAACTCAGAGAGGAAATAATATTTTTTTTTCCTGAATGTAAACAGTTTGGAACAAGTAAACAAACATTCCTAAATTGGTGCTTTAGTCTTAGTTTACCCAAGGATTTCAAGTGTGTTTAGTTCAAAACAAACATGCTGCAATGCATCATCCCACAAAAAGATGTTGTTTAATGAAAATCACAGGAGGAGTTTGTTTACCCTTCTTCACCTTCCCAACCCGTGCCCAAGGTTCTGCTTTTCCAATATTGGTCACTCTAGTTGCAGAGAACAGGGCTGTGGGGAATAAACACAAGCCCACAAGGAACAGAACTACCTAATGCAGCTCATAGTCTGTTTCTTCTGTGATGAGATGGATAAAGCAAGAGATAGTTTTTCTCTTTTAAAGATGAATTAAACACTTGCTTCACAGGTTTATTTTAGACCCTCATTCAAGGAAGGTTTCTCTGCTTTTAGGAAACAAGTCGAAAGAAATAAGCTGGCCCAATCCCTTCCTCAAACCAAAGCATGGTCTTTTGGGGTGCTGTTGTCATTTACAGATGGGCTCGGGAGGTTTGTGGGGAAGATGGAACTATTCAGTGTCAGGTCAGTACTGTGGTGTTCCAAGGTCCTAGAGGGTCTGAAGCTGTAAGCCCATTTTAACCTTACCCATAGCTATCTAACTAGCTTTATATCTACTATTTAGATCCATAGCAGCATGCTTTGCTGGGGCTCTTTGTAGGTTAATTGATTTGCTGGGTCAGAGCTCTAAGGGACTAATTTCTGTATCAGTGAAAAGCCCAGAACTGGTAACAGCTCTTCCATCTTCTTCATTTGAACAAAAACAAGCCAATGAAAACGTCCCTATTTATTTGACTTTCAGTATTTTAGTTCTAAAATACCACATGCTCTTACAATTGACTGTAAAACACTAAAATGACAAGAGGGCTTTCTCAGCCTAAGGCAGCTCTGCCTGTTGTGGCTCCTCAGCCTTCTGTGTCCTCTCATGTGAGGGACATAGAGCAGCTGAGGAACGGAACGGGACTTGGCAGCCCACGCCTCACCCAAATGGAGAATCCCTCTATTTTAAGGGTATTTTTTAAGCTGTCGTGATGACTCACTTTGAGTATATATTCTTACCAGGGATTTAAATACTAATTCAGAAAATCCTGAAATCCCTGGAAAGGCTCAAATGCAAACCAGCTTACAGTTTTTCTACATCCCTCTCAAAGTTTCTTTGTTTTCCTCTAGACCTGTTGACCTGCATGATCAACACGTGAAGAGCTATTTGTTAATCATCATTGGGGTTTTATTTATATTTTCACTAAAGTTATCAAAACAACAAAAAATATTTGGGGCATTTCTCTTCTGCAGGGCCGATGTTTGTGGCAGGAGCACGAA
>NW_010315544.1:32937-34526 GCF_000700745.2 Antrostomus carolinensis
TCGTGGCTGCTCTTGAAGAACCACCGTGCTTTTGTGACTCACTGTCAGATGCCCTGCATGAGCCAGGGCTTCACAGCAGGAGTGTGTATAGGTGCATGCATGTATCCACAGAAGAGAGAAATCTCAGGCTCTCTCCTGTCAGGGTTGTTGACATTTTGTGTGTGTCACAGCATTGGTTTTTTGCGCCCTGTGCAGCGAGTTCCTGCACTTTGCAGTATTTACTTCGAGCAGTGTTGAAAAGCAGATCGTCTGGAGTTGATACAAATCATAAACTGAGCCCTTCCAAGGGCACAAAATGTGCTGGCAGCCTCTTCTGCAAGGAAATAATTCTCCCCATCTGTGGTTTTGTTTACAAGAAGATTCTAAATATATCTCTCATCTCCTGAAGATCATTAGGAATAAGCCTATTCCTACGTGGTAGGGTTAGAAGTCAGTGGACTCTAAAAACCTGTTTTTCTTAGAGTACGCCCGGTGCAGTGTTACTGCCTGACTTTGGTGACTCATGTAATAATGATGGATACTATCACTGAAATCACATGAAGAAGAGTTGTATATGTAGTGGTCCCTACTCTAGTTGTCCCCTTCTGTGGTAGGAGATATATCTGGCTTGTGAGAGGGAATGTGAGACACAATTGTTATGGATCAGAATTCTCCTGAAACCTCTGTGTTTACTTTTCTCTGCTGTGGGTTCAGCGGTGTCATGACAAGAGGACCCTGTGAGAAATTATTTAATATTTTTCCATGTCTTTCTGTTAGATTTCAGTAAAATTGAATTTTGGAAATTTGGAGAGGCAGGGTCAACAAAACAAGTATTTCTCCCCATCAGGAAGAGGTAAAACAAATACTTTCCAAACACTTGATTTGCTACCAGAATTGTTGTCCTGCATTTTCAGGAAGAGAAGCTGCACTCGTGGATGTTGTTCTCGAGCATACCTGTTGAAGCTGTTTGATTTACAAATTGCACTTGTGGATGTTGGGTCCACAAGTAGTTGGGATGTTGGTGGATCTCAGTCTCTTCTCCTAAGTAACAAATGGTGGGACAAGAGGAAAGAGCCTCAAGTTGCACCGCTGTTTGCACATGAAGTGGGTGAAAAAGGCAGCGGACAAACAAAACCTTTGCAGGCAAAGAGGCTATGCAGTAGGGAACACTTACTCCGTGTGTATTTAAGGTCTCCTTTGTAATTCCTGGTGAAAAATAATGACCATGTCTCCTACAGCAGTACTGCTGCTTTGTCAGTAATAGTGCCTCTTGTTAGCTTTGCGATTTGATGTGATGGTCTTTTCCAACCTAAATGATTCTATGAAAGAGGAAAAATGAAAGTGTGACAGAACTAGGATAATATGGAATTTAAGAGAAAGCCGAAGGGGGCGGTGAGTTGGACAGGAAGAAGGTGAGAAGGTGCAAGAAGGGGAATGTAGAATATGTAGGTTAGCATACCTGTTGAAGCTGTTTGATTTACAAACACTGTTTGCACATGAACTGGGTGAGAAAGGCAGCGTACAAACAAAACCTTTGCAGGCACAGAGGCTGTGCAATAGGGTACACTTACTCCGTGTATATTTAAGGTCTCCTTTGTAATTCCTGGTGA
>NW_010315545.1:0-4577 GCF_000700745.2 Antrostomus carolinensis
CCTGAGAGGCACTTTTAGCCATAAAGACTGAGGCAAATTCAGTATCTCTGCCTTCTCAGTGTCTCCTGAAACCAGGGCGCCCTCCTCATTCAACAGTAGGCCCACATTTTCCTTAGTCTTCCTTTTGTCATTGATGTACCTAAAAAAGCTTTATTTGTTGTCTTTAACCTCCTTTGCCAAATTTAGTTCCAAGTGGGCCTTAGCCTTCCTAGTTGCAACACTGCAGGCCCTGACAGAGTTCCTATATTCCTCCCAGGTGGCTAGACCCTTTTTCCACATTTCATGGACCTTCCTCTTCCCTGTTCTTCCCAGACAGAGGCACTTGAGGCTTATTCATTTTTTTTAAATGAAAACCAGAATTTCTGATGCAATTCCAATACTGACTGGAAGTACTAGGAACCCTGGCACAGGCCTTGAGTGACTTTTTGTCCATGCAATGTGAACTGCATGAGAACACAACCAGCCAGATTGCGTGAGAAACTGTGAAGGCTTCTTCCCAAATGGTTTGCATGCAAAATTCTGTTGCTATCACTTCAATTTGGATTCAGATCTGAATGAATGTGGAAGTCAAGGACAGAGTGTGCCAGTTGCTGCTTTTAGCTCTTAATGCAATAGGACATAATTCATTTCAGTGTTTGACAAACTGGGATCTTTTAAGGAAATTTTTAAATTTTATGTTATTGGAAGTGGCATTTATATATTCTAGACGTTTTCTTGTGGTTCTCTTTTTCTCTGCAGTTTAGTTCTTTGGTAATAATAAGTTTTCCAGAACAGAAAGTCAAGCAGAGATTTATATGTTAAAATAGAGAATTTTCTGATGGTAAAAACTGATGTATATCTTTTTTTACCTTCTTCACTAGACAAAATAAGGAACATACTAGATCAATTTCTTAAGCTTTGAGGTTTTATACAATGTGCATTTATATCAGTCAAATACCAAATGGATTTCAGATCAGACCTTTATCAGTCAAATAATGGAGCAGTACAAAATACACAGAAATACACTTTTTTTTTTCTTCTATGATGAAGTTCCTGCTGTTGTAAAAGTGCTATTACTACCATCCGCTGGTATTATTGGCACATCTCCATCTTATTGTTCTTATTCCCCCAAGATTTATTTAGCAGTACTCACTCTCTTTTAGGCATTCTTTCCATTGTTTGGTGTATCTGATATTATGCTGTGGTACTACATTAAGCTGTTCCTGTGTGCTCCTTCTGCCAGGCCAAGGATCACCTCCCTTCCCTGGTCTGCAACTACACCCATGCCCAGACTGCATTGTTAAACTCCCTAGTACTGCTTTCCCCAGTGGCCATTCTCCCCTCACCTCCCAACTGCCCATTCCCTTGTGACCCAGTATCAAACCCTCCCATTCACTCCCCTCTCCTCAGGACCCACGCAGGGCCTACATCCCACTTAGAATTCCCCCATGTTCCCTCTTCTCAACCCTCCCATAGATCCCTACTCCATCTACCATTCATAACTGTATTTTCCCTGATTTGTCTTCTTCTCCAACAATATACTGTAGAAGACAAAGAGAACAGCTAAAACAAGGGACATATTGTTTTGATGGAATGTGCTAGTTTTCTGAGAGTGGCTCTTTAATCTACAAACAATTAAAGAGCTGCTCTGTCGAATGTCGCATTTAAAAGTTACTACGTTAAGTCCAAACATCCAAACAGAAAAGGCAAACTGCAAGGTCTTATAAGCTCAGCCAATAAACGGCACTGCAAGTTCCCCACATTTACTGCCTCTCATTATTTCCACAGCAAATGGACTTTGTCCATAAGCAAAAATATGGTTTTGTTTTTCTAACTAGCAGCTTTGCCACCACAGGCTGGACCCACCCTGACACTCACATCTGAGTTCATTCCTCTTTATACATCAACAGCAGGACCAGCAGCCCTGAAGATCAAACAAGACCCACTTCAGCCTTGCAAAAAATAATTTTCTTCCTGCTGTGCCCTCAGTAACTCCAAGGTTGCCCATGTTCTTAACAGTAATGCCTATTTCAAGTATTCAGTAACCACAAGATGGTCTTAAAAATCAGCATCATGATCTTAGCTTAAAACCGATCCATGTGTTCCTTTACATTTAAAATGCACATGGGCTGCCTTCTCAAACTTTTGATTACCACTGTGAACAAAATAATAGAAATTAAATGTTGCTACCTGCAAACATTTGATTTGAAGAGGGGTCTTTCAGAGCAAAGCCAAAGAGTGTAAGGGGCTCATGCAGCAATGCACAGAAGTTATTGTAACTGGCTGCATTTATCTGTCATTCTGCCATCAACAGACTAGGTGAAATAAAATCCTTGGCTTGCTCTGGTTATAGGCCTGTGATCACCCTAAACTGACATAAGTGGTGGCTGGCTACTGTCAAAAGGGGGTGGTCTTATTCCTGCTACTTTTCTTGTGCTGATCCTAGTTTTCAGTGGCTGCCTGATAAGCTGGATCAGAGAACTAACTAACTGGTATTCTGACAGGTTAATTATAAGCTGGATCAATTCCTGACCCAACAAATTACGTGGATGCATGAATTTTACTAAAACCACCACTCCAGAAAAAGATAGAATATGAAACTGAGGAAAAGAAGTTAAACAAGGAAACATTTTTTCAGTCATTCATGAGGATATAAACATACTTTCTCCAATCAGTCTTGTTGCAATTTTCACACCAACTTGAAAACTGAATATGCCCATAGCAATCAGCTTCATTTCCTATGCATTTCTACCAAAGGCATCCCTCCTTTAAACGTCAAGCTCCAATTGCTTCACTGCCATTTGGGTCATGACTAATGGATGCTGGGTGAGTGTCTTACCACATCATCGAACTGGTTTATGGGTCATGAGAACACTTATGCAATCCTAAATAACAGACAAAGATCAGCAAATACCCCACAAGACTTCTTACCACCATCCTTTGCTTATGCCAAATATTGACTGTATACAGATTCCACCATGCAGATATACACTAATCAACACCATCTAATAATGTGATCATTCTCCTTCAGGCTAAATTGATTGAAGATGCAATATTGTATCAGTTTTCCTTGGTTAAAGTATGAAAACACAAATTTTAAGTGAAAAAGATCTCTAGGAAGTTTGTGAAGAATTTTGAAATTAACTGCATAGGTCTCCTCATATATTAATTACTTGTTTAGAGTTGTAATAGTACATTCAGTACTTTTACAATAGTACATTTACTGTACTTTTCTGAAGGAACTTCTAGCTAATTGTTACTTTCAAGGCTGGAAGAGCTCATAGTTGTTTTAAGGCTACAAAATTTTTATTATTTTTTTTATTATTTTTTTTTAATAGACTGATAGCAGACTTTGAACTCTTCAGGGACCTGCTTGGTCAGGTACCATGGGCTAAATTCCTGGAGAGAAGAGGGGCTCAGGACAGCTGGCTTATACTCAAGGATATCCTTCTCCAAGCTCAGGAGCGTTGCATCCCAACAAAGAGGAAGGCAGGCAAAAGCAACAGGTGTCCTGCATGGATGGACAAGAAGCTCCTGAACAAACTTAAGATTAAAAAAGAAGCCTACAGAGGGTGGAAGGAAGGATGGGTTACCTGGGAGGAATACAGAGAAATTGCCCAAGTGGCCAGGGAGCAGGTTAGGAAAGCCAAGGCCCTGACAGAATTAAATTTAGCCAGAGATGTCAAGGGCAACAAAAAAAGCTTCTACAAATATGTCAGGGAGAAAAGGAAAACTAGGAATAATGTGAGTCGTCTCTGGAAGGCAATGGGAGACCTGGTCACCTGGGACACTGAGAAGGCTGAGGTGCTCAATGAGTTTTTTACCTCAGGCTTCACTGGCAATAGCCCATGCCACAGTGCCCAAGTCCTAGAAAGCAAAGGAAGGGTCGAGGAGAATGAAGAACCACCCATTGTAGGAGAAGATCAGGTTCGGGACTACCTAAAGAACCTGAAAGTGCACAAGTCCATGGGACCTGATGAGATGCATCCACAGGTCCTGAGGGAACTGGCAGATGAAGTTGTGAAGCCATTATCCATCATATTTGAGAAGTCATGGCAGTCTGGCAAAGTTCCTGTTGACTGGAAAAAGGGGAACATAACCCCCATTTATAAGAAGGGAAATAAGGAAGACCTGAGGAACTACAGGCCAATCAGTCTCACTTCAGTGCCAGGCAAGATCATGGAGCAGATACTCCTACAAACTATGCTAAGGCACATGGAAAATGAAAAGGCGATTGGTGACAACCAGCATGGCTTCACCAAGGGTAAATCTTGCCTGAGCAATCTAGTGGTCTTTTATGATGGAGTTAGAGCACTGGTCAATAAGGCTAAAGCAACTGATGTCATCTACCTGGACTAGATGACAGGCGTTTGACACTGTCCCGCATAACATCCTTGTCATCCCATGACACATGTGTTTGATGGACGGACCACTCGGTGGATAAAGAACTGGCTAGATGGTCACACTCAAAGAGTTGTGGTCAACAACTCAGTGTCCGAGTGGAGACCTGTGATGAGTGGAGTCCCTCAAGGGTCGGTATTGGCCGGTACTATTCAACATCTTTGTGGGTGACATAGACAGTGGGATTGAGTGCACCC
>NW_010315546.1:0-7138 GCF_000700745.2 Antrostomus carolinensis
TTCAGCAGGTAGCACTTGTAATTTAAGACACCCTCTTCAAAGGTCCTGCTGATGACCACAGTATGTATCTTAGAAGGCAGTTCCTCAGTGCTACTGTCATGGGAAAACTATTAAACTAGAGACAAATGAATGTTAACCTCTAACAAATGAAAGCTAGAATGAATCAACAACCTAAGAAACAAGTCAGTGCCATCATGCTATCCACAGACTACCAGTCTGCATTTTCTTTTGATGTGTTTCTGTTGTTTTGTTTTGGGTTTTTTTACACCTGAAGTGCTCAGTGTCCTCACACAAATTTTATCTTCTATTATTCTTGCATAAAAGCTATACATATCTAACCAAACCTAATACTACTTCCCCTACGGATTAAGTGCATTTATTCAATTTCTTCCTTCAGAACACACACGAAGAGTCATTTTACCTCCAGGAAATTAACCTGCTTCAAAAATATGGTAAATTGCTAAAGATCCATGCAGGGTACAATTAGTAAAGAGAGAAATAAGACGTATCATGCCCAAGATCAAACTCTATACGTTCTATTACTTAGCCTTTGAAAGCTTCAGATGGACAAATTTGGAATAAATATTTTTTGCCTGTGTATAAATAGAACATGGTCTTGCAGATTGCCTTTTAGAAATAAGATATTTGTCTCACTATTGCCAATATTTTCAAGACAGATGTTGTATCTATCCCATAATTGATGTATCTGCCTAGAGTTGTGTAAGCTTACAGATTGTATTTAAGTTGGGGTGCATGTGGAATAAAACATGGGAAAAGAGCAGAATACTTTAAAAATCTGCTTTATTCACTTTTAATTCACTAATTAGAATCAAATAGTGTGGAATCAGCCTTGAGGGTGTCCAGAAGACTCAAATCTTGTGCAGCATCAGATGCTACAGTCTTGTTTCAAGCATGTTAAAAAGATAATTATCAAACATGTACTAGCTAGGCCAGTTAAACAGGCACTCTTCAAAGCTTTGGTGTCAGACAGACAAGCGATACTTTAACAGATACAGGTTGATCTTCTGAAGGCTGTCTGTGTGTGTCAATATTGAATGCCCTGTGCACAAGCTGGAGCTTTAAATAGTTTACAAGTTACATAAGGCCATTCCTGTGACCTAATCAATTTAATATTGAGGTATCAGAGCTGGGCAAATGGGAAGAAATCCAGCTGCACTCTCTTGTCACATCAGACATTTGGTCTTGCACTTAATCTCCCTAATGAATTTTGCTCTTGGAAAGCTTAAGGGATCAAACAAAAGATGTGTAAAACCACAGAGACCTTCATTCCTCACCCATCCCCCTCATCATGTTTAATATACCAAGTGCTCAAGCTGCCATCACAATTCATCTGTCAGCTTGCCACCTGGGCTTTGTAAACTTCAGCATCTATACTGGATCCCTGCCATAATTCAGCAGAAAAAAGAAAACCACCCACTCATGCACATGCACTGCAGGAAACAATTTTAAATTTGGTAAAATGACTTCTCGGTTCTTAAATGGGGCCTATAAGACAGATGGGAACATTTTTTTTAGCAGGGCTTGTAGTGATAGGACAAGGGGTAATGGTTTTAAACTAAAAGAGGGTAGATTCGGACTGGATATAAGGAAGACTTTTTTTTTTTTTTTTTTTTTTTACAAAAAGTCTAAAGGGATGAGGGTGCTAAAAAACTGGCACAGGTTGCCCAGAGAGGTGGTAGATGCCCCACCCCTGGAAACATTCAAGGTCAGGCTGGTCGGGGCTCTGAGCAGCCTGATCTAGTTGATCATGTCCCTGCTTACTGCAGGGGGGTTGGACTAGATGACCTTTAAAGGTCCCTTCCAACCTAAACCATTCTGTGATTCTATGAATAAATCTTAAATAACACAATTCCATCTCTTTTTTTTCTATGAATTCTTGAAAGAAAATTAATTCCACTTCCAGAAAACTGATCAAAGACAAGGAGCAGCAACTCAGGATGGCTGAAGGCTGGAGAAAAGCCCCAAAATCTTTCTTCAGAGTGAGCTATCACATTTCACACTTCTGTTCAGTGTCATGGTAACCTTCAAATACATATATAAAAGCCTGGGACAGAGGAAAGAAAGGAAAACAAGCTCCTGTGTCCAGGAGAAATTCACACATGTGAATGGGATGAGCATTATCATTTTTTCAGCAGTAAAGGCTGACATGGTATGAAGAGATAGACTGAAGAATGCCACAGAATGATAGCTTCTGAGATGGGGTATGAAACAGATATCTCTGATTTAGTATTTGTAAACAGTTTTTCAGCCATATGACACAATGTACCTTAATTCAGAAAATCAGTATGTCTATCACAACATGCCCCCATGCCTCAGTTTGTAAACTTTGCCTATCACAATTCTAATTAGGTTTGGTTTTAATACTGTACTGATTTTAATTGAATAAATTTTTCTCCATGAATTAGTTCAGTAGTTAGCTTGATCAGTAATCATTTAAGACTGTGTGCACAGTTCTCCATTATGGAAAAACAAACAAACAAACAAACAAAACAAACAAACTAAAACTCACCACCCTAAACATTAAAATAAAAAGTTTCTGCTTGGGCCGTACAGCTAGAAGTCAGTAACATTCCAGCAAGTTTTGCACCAACACTGGGTTGATGAGACGAGAGAAAGAAAGGAGAAAGTGATGAAAGAAAAAGGAAATAAGGCACGTGAACATAAGAAGGCAAGTGAACATAAGAATGACACAATAGAGAAGTCTTCCATGGTATACCTCTGGAACTTAACAAAGTTATGCTTCTGGGAATCCCATGGTTGAATAGGAAGACTGCCTATCTCATAGAAGCTGGATGCCACACTTAACTCCTTAGCAGGGAGAAAGTACTTACTGTTACACTTTTTTATAGGGTGGCTTTTTTTCTGGTTTTGTTATGTTTTCATGATGCTTTCTCCCATATTGTCAGTTTGCTTGGCAAGCAAGACATAACCAGGAAAAGACCACAAATACAGTCTCTTCCTAATGCTGTGGGAACCCTAAGGGATAGGACCAGAGCAGACAGAGTCATGAGGAAGCTACCCTAACCTTGCATATTTGAAGAAATAATAAATAAATAAGTTACATTTTCTGTCTTATTGGATGCTTTTTTCTACCCAGCAGAATCTGGCAAGAAACTATGATGTGTTTATCAAAGAAACACATAATCTTGTATGTACAAATGTTTTGTCTCCTGTTTGCTCGCTGATTTGCTAAAAATGAAGTATTTCCATAGGAGACCCACACACGTGTTTTTCTGGGGCAGGAAGGTTAGTTTTACCTATCTTTATTTTGTTGGGTTTTTTTTTGTGCAGAGAATGTCATGAGCTTCTAGAGGTATGAAATTACTTAGTCATACAGTGTTTCTTGTCAGCTTCACCCTTTGAGGTGCAAGATAGGAGAGATGTATTGTGTAAATAGAAAGGTGTCAGAGTCCTCTTTAAAGTGAAATGCTGAGCATTACCTGAGGTAAGAAAGGTATCTTTGTATGTACTAATAATACCAACAGTACCCAAGATGCAAACTGAGAACATGCAGATTAGTAGAAAACTCTTATTTGCCAGGAACATACTGTGATGCTGAATCACTCCTTTGACATATTAAGCTTTATGAGACAACATTTCTGCAGTTTTCTGAAGTCAAATAATAAGAGTGAAGTCTCAAAGCTGCTCAACTAATTCATGTACTAATGCTATTCAAAAAAAGTTGTGGACAGGCTAGAGAGGGTCCAGAGAAGGGCCACAAAGATGATCAAATGGCTGGGAAGCCTGTCATATGAGGAAAGGATGAGAGAACAAGGTGAGAAAAGAAGGCTCATGGGAGATTTCATCACCATGTTTCAGTACTTAAAGTGTGGCTACAAAGAACATGGAGACTCCTTATTTTACAAGGAGTCACATGGAGGAGATGAAGAGTAATGGACACAAGTTACTTCTGGGGAGTTTCCAACTAGACACAAGAGGAAAATTTTTCACTGTGAGAACAATTAGCCATTGGAATAATCTCCTGACATGGTTTAACCAGGAAGCGTCGTTGCCTGCCTCACCCCCCACCCTCTGGTGGTATGAGGAGGAGAAAATATAAATGAATAGGGCTGACGGGTTGAGACACAAGCAGTTTACTGGAATAGTAAGGGAGAAACAACACCAAACAACAACAACAGTACTAATGAAAGAATATCCAACATGAAAAAAAGTGATAAACAGAATGGAATGGAATGAAAACGGCTCACCACCCAACTGACTCGCTAACTATGGTACCCAGCAGCCCACTCCTCCCGGAACTTCCATGTATAAATACTGAGCATGATGTCACGTGGTATGGAATACTGTCATGTGGTATGGAATACCTGCCCTGGCTGCCCAGGCCAGCTGCACTGGCTGCCCCCATCCCAGTTCCCTGTGAACAATTAACTTCATCCTAATCAGACCCAGCACATTATCCACCCCTTATTCTATACCATCTACATCACACTCAGATTCTACACTTCCTAATCAATTCCTACCATTGTCTTTTCTTGTTGTAGAGCTATATCTATATCTATATATACACGTACATAAGCACACAGATATAATTCCCTTAGTCTATGGGCCATCACTCTATAATGTCCACTGAGTTCATTTAACCCATGACTTTGGGCTCCATCTGTCAAAACAGTCTCACGGTGAGAAAAAAAAACAACAAAACAACAAACTGGTGTGTGGTGTTGGATTGCTGCATGCTGTATCCAGAGCCTGTGGCTGGTGTATCTTGGAGAGCTGACCGGAGGTGATGTGCTGGTGTATCAGGTATGGCTCCTGCTCATAGTCTGTAGGTCAAAGATGTCAATCTTAATTACATCATTGGGTGCTGATTGCTGGAGCCAGCTCTGGTTTCATCACTGTTGCACTTTGCTCAGTTTTCAAAGTCCATTTCTTCATCCATTTTGGGACAATTCAGACTGTAATCCCTTTGACATGGCATATAGCAACCACAGTAATAATGACATACAATATTTGTACAGTTCAAATTATTGACTATTCTCACCCAGAGTCAAATCTCCTTGAGGTATATATCGAACTTCCCTATCCTTCTGCTTTACCCACCAAGCGTACCCAGGTCCTTGGGCAAAAGCAGTCCCACGAATGTGTTTGCCTTTGCCGGTGGCAGGACTAACCCAGACCACCTTCCCTAACATGTGCTTCCTGTGAACTACGGGGACTTTGTCCTCTTCTACAATACATGGAAGTTTCGATTAGGTGGGCTAGCTTGATTGGTGGCTCCCCTAGTGTTAACCAGACAGGTATCCTCTGCCAAATGTTTATCCCAATGTTTGAATGTCCCACCACCCATTGCTCTTAGTGTAGTTTTCAGCAGTCCATTGCATCGTTCAACTTTCCCAGAGGCTGGGGCATAACAGGGGATGTGGTACACCCACTCAATGCCATGTTCTTTAGCCCAGGTGTTTATGAGGCTGTTTCAGAAATGTTGGAAATGTTGGACCAGATGATCCTTGAGGTTCCTTCCAGACTAGTGTTCTATAATATGCTGAAAATGAAACTGTTTTTTCTTTCTTCCTTTTTTTTTTTTTCCCTGATCAAGTCTGAATTTTCCTAAAGTAACCTCTATGTAAAATTATTACAGTTGGAATTGCTTTTATATTAAAAATCACATTGCTTTAGATCTCTAAATCTAAACTTCATTATTTTACCATTACTTTTGTTAACAAACAACAAATTTGGCTTGTGTGGAAAGGAATGCATTTTCACCTTAGTACATGACATACGAACCCTGCTGGTGAAATTATTATCACTCAAGGAAGCATAGCAAATTTATGTTTTCCAAACACTGCAATACATTAAAAAAAAAAAAAAAAAAAAAAAAAAAAAAGGGAAAGGAGAAATATTTGCATCACATGTAGAAGCAACTAATTAATGAACTGCAAGAACTAACATCTAGAAGGAACTGCAAGGGGTTCTGACTACAGCTAAAAGCATGAATACATGTTAATGTATGTTACTGAGTGCCTCTCTTTATCTGTGAGAGATTTATGAGGAAAGATAAATGTTTATATTGCAAAACCTTCAAACAGCACAATAATAATAACCAAAACCAAAACACAGAGATCATGCAAACGTGAAGGAGGAAGTATAGTTCTTGGTTTCTACAATTAACTACAATAAGTCTTTAAAAATTGAAATAATTAAATACAGTATTGTAATTAATAGAATTATTATTCTCTACTTCTCACTATTGAACAAAAAGTATTGCCATTTCATATAATATGAAGCCTCATTATACCTTGTGCAAATGCATAATAAAAGAGTTTGTCATCTAATGAAAAGATATATACTAGGCACACTGTCTATGTTGGGTTTGTGGTTTTTTGTTGTTTTGTTTTGTTGTTTGTTTTTTTTTTTTTTCCCAGAACTATTAACAATTTGACAGGTTATCCCATCTCTTTTTCTCAATTTTCTTAATCAGCATAATGGCAAATAATAGATCAAAACATAGGGAAGCCACCTTAGACAGTTTTGAGGAGAGAAAAGTAAATCTTTCACAAACTTCTGTAGCATCTCTAAAAAACAGTCACCAAGGAACAGCTCTATTCTTTAATTCTATGGCATACTATGAGAACACTTAGATAAGTACTGTAGGAAAACCTTTTTCTTTTCTCATGATTAGGTTAAAAAAATAAAAATATTGAGAAACTTTTAAAATAAATCAAAATGCAATTATTTTAATGTAAAAGTATGAAGTAAATATAAATACCAATATTTGCTAATATTATTTTGTTGTATCTGGATAGGATTGCTTGAAAAGTTTTAGCTTGTCTAAGCTTCATCACTGTTGTCTACTAATTTACAACACTAGTTTTGAAATGTGTTACAGTATAAATATTGCAGAACACGTAATAAAAACTTTCAAATAATTTTACAACAGAAACATACTTTTCCATTTTTTTTAAATCACTGAATTTCTGTGAGATTTTTGATGTATTTAATTTATATTTTTGACAGAATATTTTTCCATCGTAAAACATTTTCCCTTTTCTAATAACAATGATGATTGTTGTGACAGCATGTCATCAGTAACACTTCCCTCACACTGTACCAACTCTCAGTGAAAAAAACTGAATCACAGAATCACAGAATCACAGAA
>NW_010315547.1:0-7163 GCF_000700745.2 Antrostomus carolinensis
AAACTATCACAGTCTTTTTGGTGCCCAACGTGAGGCATGAAAGGTTGAGATAACAACCGTTTTGACCAAAGTGTGTTAGAAAGAATCTGCAATAAGCATTTGTTATGATGACTTGGTTGTCAGTGATCGGAATGTTGTTGTACTGGATTGCTGAGTTCTTTGAGGTGGCACTTTACATGCTGTTTATATTTTTCACCATCCCTAGCTAGAGGTACTGTTCTGCTGTGTGGTACAGTGATGGTGGTTACTAAGATAAAAAGATGGGTAGTGAGACCAATTTTGTATCTTTATTCAGCGGTGGCAGGCAGCACACAGAGCAAAGGAGCAGAAGCAGCTCCATCTCCTCATTGCGGGAGCTATCTGGTGAATGTTGTTACCAATTACACCAGTGTGGTTTTTCCCTTTGGGACGGGGAACATCTTCATTCAATTTCTGACTCCCAGTTACATAAGTTTTTTGAGAATTTTTAATATTCTTGGGATAATCAAACTCGCATAATTGTGTTGCTGGTTCTTCTGAATGTATGACAGGTTTTAATGCATGTCAGACTACTTAGGAGGATCCAAGAAAAACAAGTGATGCAAATAAAAACCATTGCTCACCACTGATTGACTGAGGCCCAGCCAATGCACAAGTTGCAGTGCCTCTGCCAGGCTCCCCCCTAGTTTTATTGCTGAGCATGATGTTGTATGGTACGGAGTACCCCTTTAGTCAGTTGAGGTCAGCTGTCCCAGCTGCGTCCCCTCCCAGCTTTTTATGCACCTCCAATGTATTTACTGGTGGGGCAGTGTGAGAAACAAAAGGCCTTGATTCTGTGTGAGCATTGCTCAATAATAACAAAAAATCTCTGCATTTGCAACACGATTTTTGAGCACAAATCCAAAACAGAGCCCCATGCTAGCTACTATGAAGAAATTAAACTCTACCCCAGCCAAAATCAGTACAGTGTACTACATTTCTGAAAATAAGGTCCTTTTTAAATGTGTTGATTTAAACTGATATTAGCACCAAAATATCAGTAACTACCAAACCTTTTTTTCAAAAACATAAATTTTATTTCAAATATGTAAGTTATGAAACACTTTAAAATAATAACAGCTCTTCTAATTGATAAACAGATAAAAGACCAATATAATGGAATAAAAATATAGCAAACTCTTGACTGGAATAAAAAATAATTAACCAGGCAACAGAGTCTTGCTCTGGTTGAAGTTTCTAGGGTTTGTGCTTGATTGATAGTATACACCACATCAGGTTGTAACAATGATCTGAAAGATATTCTTTTCTATATCCAATTAAAAAGGTTACCCTTATCTTCTGAAGAACTGGTGGTGGGGGGGGAAATTTAACTTATGATGACACCCAAAGCCAGCAAAAGATTGAGAACCATCAATTTCAAGTGTTTGTTGCAGAGGAAGCAAACTGTTCAGTCACCTGTATATTCCCATTGACTTATTTTGGGTACTCAGTTATCATTGTATCTGCCAAATCTGAATTGTGTGGTAGCCATATTAATCTAAGTTGCTTTGATCAGATAACAGAAAGCTTGAATACTTGTACCTGTTCAGCTTGCTGAGGGGCTGTGTACTCAGACCTGTGAACTGAACAACTAAGGAGAGTTAAATATATTTGGTTATTTTGGAGAATGGCTAAACCGTACTTTCATGTTCTGATTGCTGGTTCTAATCACCTAGGAAACATGTACCTCCTTATGGCAGCTATTCAAGTTTCCCAATGCTGGTGACTCAACAGGCTATGTAATCAGTTTTATGTTGGTTCCTGCTTAAAGACCAGAAATTACACTGTATGCTGACAATTGAGCAGAGTATGCTCTATTACAGAGTATTAAAGAGAAGAGTTCCTGCCATCAGGATAAGTAATTGTGCACACATTAGCAGAAGAGCAAAGATCACTTGGTAAATGTAGCTCCTTTGAAGATTTGTATAATCATTTACTAGAATGTAACAGGTTTTGTTTAGCTCTGTCTCTCCTCGTGGTTCTTATTTTCACTGAAAATGTAGTTGAATAGACTAGTGATAACCACTAAAAAAACCCCAAACAAACCTGTTTTTACGAATTGATAGCCGTTGTCTATGCATAGGTTTAAAATAAAATCACTGTTTAAAAAATCTCTTAAATTTACCATTTCTGCCACATCTGTGTAAGACTTACAATTTCTGTGGCAGGTGAAATCTGACCTTGTTTATGAGTTCTAGATACATTTATCTTGAGGGAATTAAGAGAAAAACTTGCAAAATTTTATGGAAGTTAAAAAGCAATGAAACAGATTGGAGTCAGGGATAGAGCTCTGCTGAGGCACCAAGCCATCTGTTGTGGGTAGGAAGAATATCTTTGCAGCTGGCAGGCTCTGAAAGTGCTGCCTGAGCAGTCATGAAAGGCCGAAAGCCTTGGGGGAGTGTGGCTGCTGCTCTGGCAGCAGGCTGCAAAATGCTTCCCGGGGCTGGGATTGCTCGGCTGGCTCCAGCATGGAGCTGGTCTCATGTTCCTTTGTCAGTGACTTTCCAGTTGCATGTAAGGATGAGAGGTCAGGTGTGTAGTTTTATAAATGAAGTATTTAGATGTTCCTATATATCCTCTGGTATTTGGTTTCTGTAGTAATTTTTTTAGGACTTGTTATTCTTTCAGGTCCACTTGGCTTTTTTCTCCTTCATCTTTCTCCTTTCATTTACACGTTAGTGTCAGAGGGCAACAGTGTTTTGTTTTGGATTTTTTGTTCCCATCTTTCCTCCCACCCCTTGCATCCTTTATCATCTGACATCTCTGAAATCTTTGTGCTCAAGAAGAGACAAATTTTGCCTAGCAGTATTTGATATCCTAAATTAGGGTGGTTGCCTTCCATCTTTTAGAAGATCTGAAACAATGAACAGTGTTGTCAGGAAGAGACACAATCAGTCAAAAGGCATAGCAACAACCATATTTCACTGACTCTTGCTGAGCTTAAAAAGTGTAGCTATACTTACAAAGTGTAGCAAGTAAAGCTAAGCTTTAGTTTGGCCTTATTTTGTAAATAGAAATATAAAGGTATCTTTACTGGTAGTATGAAGATTCCTCTTTAATGGTAGTGTGAAGATGCCTATTGTTTTACTGTTATATTTACATAAGTTTTCTCCAGGCTTCTAAGATTTATTTTTTATTTCTTTTAACAGCTTATTTCCTCTCATTGTCCTCTGAAATGCAATCCTCTTCTGCAACCTTAAGGACCAGTATTTTTCTTCCAACTGATGAAGAACATGTATGCCAGGTATTTTGATGCATAGTCCTTGTATTTCATCATTTGTCATAGTACTTCCCTGGAATAATCAGACCTTTTTCTTTTTTCTTGTGCTAGATTACCTTTCATTACTGGATTAGTCAAATGAGTGGAACATTGATGGTGGGTCTTAGAAAGCATTCTGAAGATACTATTACAAACATCTGGCAAGTTTCAAAAGAACTGCAAAATCAGTGGAAAACAAATACCATCACTATCAATAGCACTGAAAAATATGAGGTTGGTAAATTGAGGTGATTGTAAACTGCACTTGTTAAATGCTTTATAATTATTATTTTTTTAATAAGTCAAACCTAAATATTTTGTAAATGGAAAGCATTGTCATGAAGTAAAAGACAGAGAAGCCATTTGGAAATTCATAGTTGCATTGACAAATACTGCTTGTTCTTGTTTCTTGATGGTGTAAAACTAATGCCAAACCTTACTTAAACTGTGCATGTGTCTTAAATAAAACAGTCAGTCTTGTTGCATCATAAATTATCTACCTGCCTATAGAAGTGATATACTTGGGATTTTAACTTTCAATACTGTATTCCCTCAGCCTCAATCTAACTGTACTGATAAACTCAAGGTTTAATTTATATAGGAAATACTATTCTATACTCTTCGATAGGGATGCTGCAGATGACAAATGCTGTACTTACTATTCATTGTAGCTTAGAGTCTTTGTCATGCAACACGTGTACGGTTTTATTTTGCTCAAAGCTGCTGAAAAACAATGCAAGTCGGGCTATTTAAATGCTTTTACATGTGCATTTACACAAAACATTAACACAGTAAATGTATCTTAGGGCTATAATATCATGGATTATTTATACTCACTGTTATGCACAATACTGGAGGGAAAGTGGGGAGCAGAGGAGAAAACCAGAGGCATATCCTCCTTCAGCAGTTCCCGTGAAGAGTTAGTTAGCATACAAACCTAAAGGCATGAGAGCACAACCTCATTTCAATAAACCATATGAGTAACATAATTACTCAACTTGCAGAGGTAATGTTGTGCTAAAGCATTGAACAAGATCTGGATTTTTGAAGTAATACTTGCCTGCTCAACCCTGACTGAGAACGTAGGTTACAAAATACCTGCACCTAACTCAACACAAGTGTCAGCGTTGTTACTTGTCAATAACCTACCTCTACCTGATATGAATATAGGTATAGTAATCTGAGATTATGCCAGAAGGGTTTACTTCTAGATTCCCTTTTTCACCCTTCATATTGTTTAACAAATTGAGTTAGTTTGTGAATGGTTAATATAAAATGACATATTTCTTCCTCTAAATTGCTGGATCAAATCCTAATTAGATCATTGCTTGCAAACCTTGTTATCTTTTGACCTCTATAAAGTGAACTGATGGACACAGTCCAGCTTTAAAAAGGCATGTGTCAAACTTACTGCAGTAATCATTACAATTGGCTGAAGAAATGTTGCTGGGCAAGCTCTCTAAACCTAGAGCCTGAAGCTGAGCAAGCTTTCTTCTTTGGTTGCACATTTTTTCCTCCAGTGACAATTTGCAAGATGCTGGTCATACAAGCGAATGCAATTCACCTGCTCTTTGGCACTTGTTCTTTTGATATGACAAGATCTTTAGCCTACAGGGTTACCTGTGGCATTTTTGAGGGTAAAATTTCCATGGGAAAAAAACGGATGGAAAAAAATACTTCCTTTTTTGGGTGTAGAAATCTCTTTGAAATAGGATACTTGAGTATTTTTACCAATTTTGCAAGCACACTTGAAGTGAGGTTTTAATTAAAAACAACCTCCACTGCTTATTTTCTTTGCTTGATGTTGACTAATACTTTTGTCTCTTCCTACTTAAAAAAAATATATAAAAAATCTTTAATAAGTTTGGTTATTATCAGATTGAACTCCCCAGGGAAGGGTAGATGTGTATCTGTGCTGGATAAAGCCCAGGTGACCTTTTTTTTCAGACCTGAGAGCAGCTGGAGACATCTAGTATGATTTTCTGTCATCTGGAAAAGGGGAAGTTAAGACATGATGAAGAAAAAAATAGAACTGACACTTTTCTAGAGAGGTGGGTTCAGAGAGAGATGGGTTTGGAGTTACAGCATTGACTCTGCTCCTAGTTCAGTCAGTAGGAAACCTTTCATAGACTTCCAGGCATCTGACACTTCTGTAGTCAAACACTTAAATAGAAATAGCTGTTTTATCATTGGAGAGACTTCCACAGGTGTTTAGAACACCAGGATGTGTTGAATGTCTACAACATCAGTCAGCAGGGAGATTTTTGTAGAGACATTGATAACATGCACATTTAAAGCAAACCTCTTAAGTCTGTTCTATTATATAGACCAAGTAAACAAACTGTTCATGAGTTTTGAGGAAACAGAAGTTGTTAGATACTTTGTGTGCTCCAATGCAGTATGAACTTGAAGCCATCTCTGATTTTACACCAGCAAAGTGAAATAACACCTCTTTAGCATTGTCTAAATCACTTTGTCTCACTTAAAAATAAAATCTGACTATGAAGCCCTTACTGCAAGCTATATATAAATATATATATATTATAAATGAAGTTATTAACAACTAGATTTTGACTTCACATGAAAAATTATTGTGAAAAGGTCGAATATTTGTCAGATCCTTATTATTAAAATATTTATTGTGTTTCTAATTTCAAAACAGTGCACTGGATTGTTTTAGAACCTTATCTGAAACCACGTAATCATAGAAATGAACAATACAAATATACTATTTGTCCTTTGGAGATGTTGGCAAAGTACACATAAACTATACATGTTGCTGCAGTAACATTCAACAATCAAAATATTTTTTTTTTTTGAAACAAATAAAATGAACAAATTTGTAAGATACTGCATTTCAGTCACATAAACATGTTATTGAATGTGGTATGATGCCATTAATATTTAGTGTGACATAGTTATTCTTTCCAAGTAGACATCAACATGAAATGAAATAAATATAATGATATCAAAAGAACTTCAAACAAAAGCTTGTGTCAGGATTAACCCTGTTCCTTCAAAAGTTCTGTATTCCAACAAAATGCATTCTTTTCATTGTGCTACACAGCATGGTATTATTTCTTAACAATACTATATTAGAAAATACAGCTGTCCATGTGCCTGCTAACAATGGTCTTCATGGAATAATTGCCAGAAAAAGTGGTTACTGGCCATCCTTCTCTGTGCTGTGTTAAAATATATATATATGTGTGTGTGTGTGTATACATATATAAATAAACTAGACATGGATTTCTCATGTGATATGGCAGTATCTCTCTGTTTGTATAATGCCAGGATAATTTGGCTTTACAGGCTGCCACGCTTCTTGTGCAGGTCAGCTACAGCTTATGAAAAACAAATAATAAAACAAAGCCCCGAAAACCCAGCTCATAACATAATAGTCATATCCTTGGCTGAGTTGTGTTATCTTGTGCTGTGGAATACTGTATTGTTAATAATGTATAAGATAAATACAGGTTTTCTGCTACAATCTCTTAATCTATTCACAAAATTACCACTGAACTCTAAAGCTGATATTTGAAAACATATTATCTATCTAACGTTGTACATTTGCTATTAAGAGCTAGAATGTAGCTCTAGGTAGATTTCCAGGACTCTGGAAAAGCCTGGAGCTGTAACATCCCAAGATATGGCTAGGGAAGAATTTAAGGAATGTTATTCATAAGATTGATTTGTTAGGTTGTTTTGATTGGTGTGTTTTTTGCTGGGTTTTCCCAAGGACTGTTGTTGTATCAGTCTTCTTCTACAAGACAGCAGAAAAACTGTGGTAGTCTCTGCATTTACAAATGTAGATTGAAATCTTTCCATGAAGATGGAAATTCAAAATATTTGTAACTTCTTGTGTATAGAGGACTTTTCTAGGGAA
>NW_010315547.1:7181-27488 GCF_000700745.2 Antrostomus carolinensis
CATTAGGGCAGAATAGCAGTTGACCAAGTATTCCTCAGGGCTTGCTTTGGCTAAAAACTTGATGAAAGGCTTCTGACCAATGGCGTTTGCTGTTCTGACTTTGCTCCAGGTCTCTGATAAACTCTGAAAACAACCAGAAAAGGTTTACATTCCCAGTCTCTGGTGGAATAATGGCCTGATAAAACACAAAATCCTCTGTATTTCTTAACTGTCGTGATGCTTGCTTACTGTATTTTATTGTCCTTTTTCAAATCCTTCCTGTTAAATGCTACTTTACTCTTGAGTTGGATGATTAAACTATATATCTGTGCTGACAAGCCACAGATATGTGAAAAAAACAGTATGATAATCCTTCAAAATTAAGTGCATGATTTGAGTTCTCATATTTCTAATAGAAAATCTATGGACTCGACTGGTGTATCTGGGAAGTTTTTTTTTTTCTTGTCTGTGCCATTGATGAATGCCATCTCTTGTTGATTTGCTGTTAATCTCTGCAGGTTATCTTTTGGGGGATGTTGGAGACACAGAGACCAGATGAAACTGTTGCCATTGATGATATCACTTTCAGTGAGGGGTGTTATCTGGCACGTGGTAAGCATACCTGTTTTTTGGGAGACAAATAATTTTACTTTGTCTTTCTCTTAGATTAGAAGAGAAAACACAAAGCTTTCTTAACTCCATGTTTTCATCTGGTTTATTTTCATTCCTCTAAACCATCATCTATCGTATTGCATCTAAACACAGTTACAAAGAATGATAATAAGTACCCTAAGAAATCTGGTATGGTATAAATGTACCTTTCTGCAGCCAGGAAAGCACTAAGGCCTCAGTGGGCAGAAAAGATCTATTGTTTTTGGCCAAAGAATTGATGTGTTCAGCCAGCTCACAAAAAGCTTCGGAGTTGACTTCAGAGAGATTCCCAAGGCACTTGTGCGTATTTTTAAATGTGTGAAGGTCCTGATCCTCAGCTGCGTAGTGGGGCTATTTTTTTCCACTCTGAAACATCCAAGAGCTGTCATGTCAGGCTAGTCAGCTCTGCAGCCCAACCATCCAGGCATGTTTGGATTCTTTAGCAAAACGTTTCTTATTTCTCTTTTCAACCCCATGTATTTTTATGGGAAAGAAATACTACCCATCCTAGCATAAATTAGACTGCTTGATGCCCTGTATTAAACAAGAAGATTGCACTTTGGTACCTGTGTCACATCTTAAGTAAGCACAGTCCTGATTCAAAGCACCTGCCTTATTTTCCTGCCTCTTAGTCATAGCGCAGGCACTGAGGATTCAGTCTTCAAATTTAACGTGAGGTATGAAATGCAGTGTTTGGCATAGACTAAGCTAGGTTTTATGACTGGTTTTGTGTACTATGGTCTAAAATAAAGTTCTCTTCTGAACAGAAGCATTCTGTTGCAAGTGTTACGGAGATGCTGCTGAATTTAACTTCTCCATTAGAAATGATTTTTAGGTAGCTACCATCTAGAAGAGTAAATATGTATTTCTTATTATGACATGTCATTTTTTAAGTTTCCTGGCAACTCTCTCTGAGGAAGTGAAATCACGAAGGTTGCAATGACTTGCCAACATAAATAACACTCCGTTGCTCTGAAAGAAGCATCTATCTTAAAGGAATGATTTTTTAAAATAGTATCGTTAAAGATGACAGTCTGATATATTAGATAGCACTTAGTGATGCAAAATGCTTTTGAAGTAACCAGAGACAGAATTGTTGTCAAGTAGTTTAATAAGCATGTATTTCTGATAGGAAGTAGACTCATAAATAATGACTTCTTGAGAAGTTAAATGATTGTTTTTCTTTGTCTTTTAGCACCAGAAACTTCCAGTTTTGAGCTTGGCATGTGTGAGTGGCATTCAGATCAACCAGCTGAGTCTGCTATGTGGGCACGATTGCAAGCCGGACAGAAGATTACCTCCTGTTCCTTTCTGAAAGGTGGGAGCAACAATACTGAAGGTAGGAAATTCAAGTTAATGTGCAATTACTATCTGTGATTAAGAATATGGTGCTTTTTAGGACAAAGTGGTGATGCAATATAGAAACAGAACATGAAAAGAGAAAAGAGGCATGAAAAGTAATTGCACGTATTTTGTACTTAAATTAGCTTTTGCTTTGACCATTTAGTAAGGCTGTTGTGAACTCACATGCTGGTAAAATATGAAAGATTTTAATGTAAGAATTCCCATATAAGCTAATAATTTATTTATTCTCCAGTTAATCCTTTGTATGAGATCTATGCAATAATTTGATGAAATTAAGTTAAATCCATCTAAGTCTACAGCCCATGTGTGTGTTTTTTTTCTGTTTTGTTTTGGTACTTGGTAGTTTTACTTGTGTAGTATTACTGTGTTTTAGCATACAGTCAGGAATTTCACTTCAAACTTTTAATTAGGGCAGATGTAGAGAAACATTTATTATACAAAATAGTTTATTATTCTTAAAGACAAAACTAATTCAGTTGCAATTTTCAGAAGTAGAGAGTTGCACTTGTTTTTAAAGTTGCTGTATACTGATGGTCTATGGGTTTATGGGAAAGGTTTTTAGAAGTTAATGAATATAAATGTCTAAGTGCTGTAAAGTGCAATGGAATCACCTTGCCAGCTAAGTGTTTGGCTGTCTACTGAGACTACCTTCAAAGGGGTTAAATACCACTACTTATAATGGTGTTATTTGTGATGTAGCTTTGAAGAACTGACAGTGTAGAGATTACTCCAAAGAAATGGAGTACATCTCATTGATAGCAGCAGAATGAATGCTTAGATATTGTTTTCATTTTAGAAAGATTTTTAAAATAAATTTTAACATACATTTCAACACACTCTAGTAAATATAAATCAAATTATGATGGAATAGGAAGCAGAAGTGCTTGAGTGTATACGCTCTATTAAGATTAATTTTTTCCATGTCAATATTTATGTGCAAGAACAAGCATATAGACTATTAAAGCAGATTTTTTTTTTTTTCTTAGCTTTGAGGAAAAAAAAGAAAAGAGCCACAGCACCTTTCAATTTCTACTGGGATATCTAACAAAAGTTAGGTTTTTCATTTGATTTTATTTTAAACACCTCCCTGAACAGTTGTATCAGTGCCATACCTTAACGTGATACCTAAAGGGCTAGTAATGGGTATGGATTTCCCTTCTATGGCAATGCTGTGTTATCAGCAAAGATAGTGAAATTCTGTAAGTGGTTTTTATGGGACCAGGTCACAAGCAATGTCTACTGAAACAGAACACATTTTGAAATGTCTATTGTATAGGTGCTTGGGTATTATTATATAACTATGCACAGGTAGCTGAGTAGGCTGAACCTATAACACAAAATGCTTGGGGACATTCCCTGTGCTTCCATGTCATATAGGGGAAAAAAAAAAATGTGAGAAGAAATAAGTGTCAAAACAACACATGGAATTCAATTCGGGATTAACATTAGAAAGTATTGAAAAATGTGAACTATGATTCCTCACCGCTCAATACATTCAGTATTTCTATTAATACAGATTTGTTAAGGCATAAATGAAGAGGTTGAATATTCTAGAATTCTAAAAACTAAAGAAATGGTATGCAAACATCAAAAATGCCATGCTTGAGGGCTCAAACTTACAATGCAAATAGAGCTTGACTAAGCTTTAGTTTCTGATTTAGATCAAAGCTTTCACTACTGTGAATAGAAGAGAGGTGAGAAACTAAATTATAAAGCAGAGGTCTAGATAATTACGTTTATAAAGAAATGATTGCTTATAGGCTTTGAATAATCCTTCCTTCCTAGTATTCTTAAATTTAATAAAATACTTTCTGTCCTTGGTGGACTTTTTTATTTTGTTCTTTTATTGTTTCTTTTCTCCAGTGCTGTAGTTTAGGCATTTTGTCTATAACTCTTCCTCTTAATTTCTCTAGTGTCAGTAGTTATTACAGAGGTTTTATATTTCCCTGCAAAACTGTTAGAAAGTACTTTGTTGTTGTTTTCTTTATTGATATTTCCAGCATACTATGTAGTTTCCATAGTTCATTATTCTTACATTGAATTAATCTAGTTTCCTACGTCATGGGTAACACTTTAATAAGGAACTAATGAAACCACTTCTCCTCAAAATAAAAACAAAGATTATGAGATGCAAAAAGAAATCAACGTGCTATGGCTTTTGAACCCAACATTTCAGATAACTAATGATAAAAATCCCTCAAGTTTAAATATGGTAAAACAGCCAAACCGTTAGAATATGTGATTCTCTTAAATAACTTTTGTTTTTTTTTCCTTCAAGATTTCATCCGCAACTTTTGAGTTCAAAAAAATTCACCTTCTAAGATCAGAAAAAATGACAGTTCAGCTCTGACCTCTTCTTTCCTCAAAATCGTTAAGTGGGAAGGTTGCAGGGAGTGTTCAGAGACTGAACAGCTCTCTGCTAGGGAACAGAACTTGTCAGAAAAGAAAAGGTTCCAGTCCATGGATCAGTTCTAACTGAAGACTCAGTTGTTACTCTCAAACTAGTCACAAAGATTCCAAGTCTTGTACTTTGCAAAAGAAAAAAGAACCAATGAATTAAAGCAGAAGGAGTAACAAAAGATTTGAGCCAGAAAATGCTTAAAATGGAACTGAGCAGTTAAATGTTTACAGGCTTTGAATTTTCAGTGTAGCAGGACACAAGCAGGCTCACTAGCCCATCCCAGCTCTAGGAAGAGACTGGGCCACCTCAGCAGCAAGTTGTAAGCTCTGCTTCTAGTTTGACATGGTTCTACTTTTACAGGCTATAGAGGAGAGGGAAAAATAATAATTAGAAAAATCGGTATTTTCAGGATAGGAGTTTCTGGTTTCTTCATTTCTGAAAGTAGGCCTCAATTTGTCTCAGAAGTATTCACAATACTTGCACAAAATATATTCCCTGAAGAATAGTCTTTGTGGACACACAATCTTCTGGATGTTTCATAGAACTTTTGTTTATCTAGTGCTGTTCATTTGCTTTCTTATCTAAAAATCGTGTCAGCTCCACTTTCCCCTGTTTTTAAAGATTCGGAAACTTAAACTGAAAGAGGGAAAGGAATTTTAATTATCATTAGTCTCAGAAAATAAAGCTGGTTGGTTTTGCAATGGCATCAGAGAACTCTGAAGTTAGATCAAGGAGAGCTAGTATAAATCCTAATGTTGATGCATATTTTTCTTCTGTACAAGCCAGTAGCCATAGGAGTGCAGATACTCTGTTGATGTCTGTCAAACAGAATGCTGGGTTAAATCTGTAATATTTCCTTATATCAAGGTTAACAGCTGTGGTATGAAATTACATACCTAATTCCAATGAAATTACAACCAAGTATTTCAGTGTAAAAAGTTGCATAATGCAAAGTAAACTAGCTACAAAAGGAAAAGAATGTGGTCCCTTATAATTGAATGTTTTCCTTGTGAAATGGCACATCAGCTTGAAATAAGGTGTGTAACACCTGCATTTGAGATAATTGTATTTAGAGATACGAACACAGAAACAGTGGACTTAAGACCTTTAATCAATCCTTGTTTATTATTTTAATAGCTGCTTTAGAAGGGAGCAAAATATTCAGTGACTCAGGGGAGGGGGAAAAAAAACCCTGTTATATTTGATAAAAAGTACTTAGCCTTTTTATTTCTGACAAATAAAAGACCCTGTTGAGAGGATGGAGTACTCTTAGATCTCTGTAGGAATGCTTTTATGAGGGGCAGTAGGTCAAGAAGAGCACAAATTGCTTTTCTGCTTCAGATGGAAAGACAATATGCTTCCAGCATCTTGTTGCAGAAATTCTGGTTGAGAAGTAAAGACCCTGATTACATGGTGGAGATGCTACTGCCTTCTGCAGCAGAAAGGCGGAATGCTCCCCCCTCCCTTTTTTATTATTTTTAATTTTGAAGGGTCTACAAAAGTATTACTGTACAAAAGATATTTCCTGGAAACCATAGTGAAAGAAGGAAGAAAGCCTAGTTTTCAAATATATTTGCAAATAAGTATTGAATGGTTGTAAATGTAAGGAGGTTGAGCTGAATGTGGAACTGCTTACAGACTTTTACATGCAAAGTAACTTCAGGATATTATCAACTGATGTAATTCTTGGTTTCTGGGGGTATCTGTGACTGAAATTAAGATATATATTTGTATCTCTATCTTTTTAATAGGAAACACATAACATCCAAGTCATATTATCAACATGACATTCAGATTCCCTTGTCGGGATGAGTCCATAGTTTAATTACAGGAAAGCAGTCCTTATTTTCATAGACTGAGGAAAAAACCCATATGTTTTTTGAAAAAGTATATTTTTTTTTCTTTATTTTTCAGGCCATTTTGAGTGGTTAGAAGCTAATGATGACATAATATACAAAAGCACTTATCTTAACAGCTCCATTTGTCATTGCTTCAGCAAGAATTGCCATTTCCAGTTTCATTACTCCATGGCAGATAGCAGTGTTCTCAAGGCAGTACTGTTTGGTAATCAGGTAAGAAGAAACATGCATTCATTTTCAAAGGGTAAAGATATGGCAGCCTGGGTGTTACCAGCCAAAATGCAAGGAAATATGCCTGCTAGAACGTGCCTGCCCCCTAAGTCATTTTGTGCAAAACAGTAACTTGGTATTGTTCCACTGATCTATGCAATTGTAAAACCTGGGTATTTGCCATCTCAGCTATAAACTAATTTTGTGGAAATGTTCTTCAGGGACAAACTCTAGCTATTATGGAATTAAATAATTTGGGAATTTTAGGGGAAAAATCTATAGTAACAGCTTTTTTAGCCTTCTTCCCATTCTGAAAATGGGAAAATAAGTGCTTTTCTCTATGGAGACAAATTAAAAAGGAAAGTTGCTGGCTCAGGATATCTGGAAAACTTATTTAGCAATGTGATTTGCTTCGCCCATGTTTTAGAGCAGTAATTTTCCTATTCTTCTACTTAGTAATAGGTAAAATAGCCATGTCAAACTGAAACACAAATGCCAGTTTGTGTTCCAATGACAACTATTTTCATCTTTCTTACTTGCCTTGCCTTGTGGAGGCTTTCTACTGTTGGAAGGTTCCCTTTTGAAAGTCTTGTTTAACAACTTAATATTGATGCTATTGTACTGCTACTTAATGAAAGCAAGAGCAGTGCAGCTGGTCTTAATAAGTTAATGGCTCTCATATCTTGGTGTTGGAGTTGAATTATTATCACCCAACAATATCAGTATTTAAAAAGACGGATCCACGTCATTTGTAAATCTAAGATGCAAAAAGCCTGAAGTGTAATGCAACCAAGGGGTCTAAATATAGGAACAGGTAATAGAAATACCTTATTTATTTCCCACTGCGTTTTCAAGCATTCATGAAAACAACTCCAGGCCATTTCTCATTTTTCATTTATACAAAAGGGAACGGTTGTCTTTTTCTATGACCTGTTACTGTATCAGGAAGTTGTAACATAACCAGTGTTCTGGTCAGAATGTATGGAGATTTGTGCCAATAAATTCCCAGGTAATGATGCCCACTGCAACCTTGAGACAGAACAGGAATACTGATTTCAACGGTTCACCTAAGCAGCATCAATGGACCCAGTTTAAGAGTTTTCTTTCCTTGAAAATAGAACAAATTATGTAAGCCAAAAACATGAGAAAACTGGCGTTTGAGTTTCCATAGAATTGGGTGCCTGAATTGAATTAATTGATAAACAGTTCCTTACATATGCATTAGAAGAATGTTTTTTTGCAGTCAAATCAGTTCAATCCTCTCTGTTTCCACAACTTCTCTTAGCTCTTTAATGTTTTAGTTATTGAATTTCTCCTTCAGTCAGTAGTGTATTTATTGCACATAGACTTATTTAAAGCTGATGAGAGTTACTTATACTGGAAAATTTGCCAGAAAAACCTCCATAAACATAAGCTTCTGCTGGTAGTTTCAAAACCAAACCCCTACAGACTCATATGTAAGATGTCTTAAACTGAAATGAAGGGAGGGATAATTTTTACACACTTCAGTCCTACTGAATTGTTAGGTTGTTTATGAAAAACAAAATGAATCTTCAAAACTAGACTAATACTGAGAAACAGAAGTGAGAGCCAAGTGCTGATTCTGACCCTGGAAGACAACAGAGGTGCTGTCCTGGAGGCCGTCATTCAAAAAAACCTCTCAATTGCATGGTGTGGTACCATGCAGTTTCCTTACATCCCATTTTACTACTTTTATTGTTCAGAACCTCTTCCCTCTGAATATCTCTTGCTGTGCCCCAGCACTGACAGGCCTGATGCAAACAGAGACTGGATTAACGTACAGTTTCTGTACTGTTCTTAGAGGACAAGCACCACAGATGTTGCAAATGTATTCATAGCCACCTTCTCCCTTTCAACAGAGATGCCAAAGATGAATGAATATATTTTCTAAAGCAGACATTATGACATCACTTGGAAGACAGGGAATTTAAATTTACCTTGAGTATGAAGAAGGATAGGGAAAATGGACTGTCAACAGTAAGCTGTTGTTGACTTGTATTTAACTTGCAGTCCGTGATAATCTGCAGCTTTTCCTGTTTTACTGCTGACTTGGTAAAGTTGCACTTCACTCAATACTACTGTATTTGATAATTTGATATTTCTTTCCTGACTGTGATTCATGTGTCTTTGAACTTTGTGTTATTGCTTTGAAACTGTTTTTTATATACTGAGATTATTTTACGTTCTAATTATGTCCTTCAGAGTGTTTTTAATTCCTCCCACTTTAGTGTTATTTAAAACTTTAACATTTTTTAAAATTTTATTTTTCATTCCAGTATCCAAACAGTTTAATCAGCACTATAATTTTGTCAGGCCCTGGAACAGACCTATGCAGAGCCCTATTATAGTTTTCTTTTAATTTAATAGAAAAATATTTACAGCTCCTCCTTTAAATAAGTTTGCACTCCTATTTGTACGCCCATTTGCACATCCATTTTACAGCAATTCCTCAATTTGCTCAAAGAATGTCCTATGAGATTACGTTAAAAGCCTTAATAAAGTGATTTTTACTTTTTCAAGGGTTTTTACTATGAAAAAGAAAAGATGATTACACTGAATGTGACTTACTCTTCATCAGAAGCAGCTAATGTAGGTTTCTTACATTCTAATTCTCTAGCTGCTTACAAGATTATTGTTAGCAATCTCTTCCGGTGTTTTATGAGTTACCAACTTTTAGCTGATTGCCTATAATTACATAGTCTGTATTTTCCCCTTAACTGTAATATATATCCTTTGTTCTCCCAGTTTTCTAGTTTCCCACACAGTCTCCTCTGGTTGTCAGAGTTAGTTATTTATAGTAAGATATTTCTTCCATTCTGTAACTTTTAATTAAAACTTCCCAATTCCCTTCCAGTTTCAGTACTTCTGGCTTATATATATTTGTAATATTGTTCTTCTATTCCAGTCTGTGTTTGCCTTCACATTTGGCAATATTCACTGTCTTTACTAACATAAAATATTAACAATATTTATTGTCTATTGACTGTCTGATAAATTTTCTGTGAAAACGGAAACCAAAGAAGATAGCGTTGACTTTATTCTATCATTTGCCATTCATCACTTGCTCACTCCTCCCATTAAGTAATGGGCTTATAGGTCTTCTTTTTATCTTAATCTTTACATCTTGTACGGCTTACAAAACAGATGGAAATAAAATAATAAAGGATAGTTTCAACTGATGTTTATATGTGCAACCATATTTGTACCCTGGTGCACTAACACTTCTGCTAGTGCTCAGTTACACTTTCAAAAACCACTCAAGTACACCCCTCTGCAGACATTAAAGGTGATCCATTAATCACTTTGGGGAAACAAATAAGCTTTTTTTCCAAAGTACTCTCTGAAATGAAAGAATAAGGGACAAAATAATGAGTGCAGTTGCACAGCAGTGAATTTATCTGTAAACAAGTGTCAAAAATTAAAAAAGGTTGTATTTCATAAATGGAATTGATAAGAAAAAGACATTGTCTCTTCTATCCTACAAATCTGAGTAGTATTATTTCAAAAACAAAGAAACACACCCCCCCCCAAAAAAAAAAAAAAAAAATTGCAGGGAAAATAAACTATTCTTGTCCATTTTAGCTTTACAAAAAATTGTTTATAGATAGTAATATATCACAGTAGGGGGAAAAGAGTGAAGATATTTTGAGCAACTGCTCCCCTGAATCACTAAAATCTTGAGGGAAAGTACTAGAAAAGCAATACATTCAACATTTTAAACAAAGCTAGAGACTCAAGGAGTGTACTAGAAGGGTTAACCCATTTGCACCAAAGAGGTGGAAGAATCTGACAAGCAGGATGAATACTACAGAGAAAACACTGCAGGAAAGGGAAATAATATTATTGGTTTATTAGAGCTGTATAAAATCAGAGGGTAATATCTGCTGCACAGAACAATAGGCATTTTAAAAAATTGCATCTGAGGTGATTTACAGCTTTCAGTGTAAAAAAGCAGCCCTAGAAGTTCTGGGCACTGGCACATGCATGGAAAACTGAAGTTTAGTGTTACAAGTTATTTTTACTAAAATGAACTGGGGAGAAAGATAGTCATGGGGATGGGTATCTAAGTTGTTAATTGAATGTGAACAAAATTATAGTATCCAGATGCATCCAGTCAAATAAACAGCATTCTATATTTGTAGAGTGTTCCCACAAGGTATAAAAATATGTTTTGAGGGTTTGAATATGTACATGTGGGGGACTGTGTGCATGCACAGATACATTAACTAAAACATTTTTAAAACAGACACTTAACCACAGGCTATGATTTTAACCAGCTATGCAGTATAGTTCCTAGTACATTATTTTTTTCTGTGTCTTATATGTGACTATTGTAGGCTAATAACATTCACAGATTTTCTTTGGAAGCTGAATTATTTAGCAAAATGAAGCAAGTTTTATGTAGAATGAAGTAAACCTCGACACTGAAAGACTTTTGCTGAATGTCTGTCACATGTATAAATTGACAAATACTTGTATCCTATATGGATGTGGAAACTCAGAGTTGACTTTTATTTTTTAAGTCAAGTGTATGTTATGTGATTTACCCAAATTTGATCCCTTATGTTATTTACTGTTTGGAATTAGGGTGTTGGTTTTGCCATGTCTTGCAGTTTTCCAAAACTGATCTTTGAACACATATTCAATAGAGTTTTAGTCTTCTAGCTTTGTTAATATGTTGTAACAGTTGAAGCCTTGGTAGGAAAAGAGTCTAAGTAATTAGCTACTCTTCACAAGTCATATCAGTGTTGTTCTGTTGGCTCAGCTTCTCAGTCTATCAAGTAATAGACAGCATCTTCCTCCTCTTTTTGATATTTCAAACCAGGAAAAAACTGTCCTTTTCTGTAGTGTTGATAATATTTCACACACCTATCATACCCACTTTTATTAATCTCCTATAAGGCAAACTTTTTTATCCTTTCAATTTCTCTTCATAAAATATACTTTCCATTTCTCTTATCCTGCTTCACATCTTTTTCTGAACTGCCTTTAACTCTGTAATATCCTTTGTGGAAAAAGCATGACAAATACTTTGCACAGTATCCTAAAAAGGGTCTCGCTATTGATGCTTGTCATGGTAAAGCTGTTTGTATGTATAGCCTGTATTAACTTTTCCTACATTTTTCCCCCTGTCTTTTTGGTTTCGCTCGGCTTTGGGGTTTATTTTAAAAAGATTTTATTTAAGGATATGAAGTTCACATTGCTACAATTCTTTTCATTATGCTGGCCTCAGCATGTTCCAGTTAGGATCATGAGCAGAAGCAGAATGAACATAAGCTTTTTTTTTTTTTTTTTTTTTTTTTGGTCAGATTATTGATTTAAAAGGTCTTGGAGTGCTTACATAAAGGGAGCCTTACTATATTTGATACTCTTGCTGTTATCCTTAGGAGGTGGAGTGAAAATGAGGATTGAGGTAACTCAGAAAATAACTAGGACTTGTTAGGTAGTATTCTACCTGCTTGCTTTGCAGATTTTTTAAATTTTTTTTTTTTTAGTATTTAGCACAGTTGATTGGGTAATTTTGACAGACCCCAAATTTAGTTCTAAGAAAACGTAATCTAAATATAACACAACATAATATAAGCAGTTATTTATGAAAAAGAAACTAATGTAGAGGCCAACATGGAAACATGTTGTTAAATTTAGCAATAGTATGTCTTAATTTACATATTAATTCATTTTAATTCTGCCAAGCTGACTCCTGATAATTATATGATTAACTTGTTTAATCGCAGTAAAAGTGTTGTTTCCCTTCTCTCCTATAGACCTCAGTACAAAGATTGCAAATGAATATGTGAAGTTGTATTTCCTCACATAGAGCAAGTTTGTATATAGTGGTCATTTGGCTAGGATATGAAAAGATTGAGGACAAAAAGAGGTCTTGATAATTTACAGAGGAACAAAAATTAGCTTTATAACATCATATTCTACATTTTATAGGAGGAACATGTCTTGTGGGAAACCAACATCATGACTAAGAAGGAATGGGTCAAAGTGGATATACAGATACCAACAAGGCTAGAAGAATTAAAGGTATAAATGAAAAAAGCATGTACTTAATTTTTAAAAATGTTTTACCTTATTGTTTATAAAGCTTATAAGAAACTTATAAAATTGTTAAAATTGTATGTATTCTGAAGGTCATGCCCTTCTTCATTGCTTCAGTGTGGGTAAAGCTCTGGTTATAACTCAACAAAACATCTACACAAACATCATATATTGAAGCAGCTGGTCTTTAATAGCACACAAGAAAATGAATACAATCTCATAATATTTGAGATAGTCAGATATCTGAGTCCATCTCAGGTATTATCAACTCATTTAAGTGAGATTATGTGAATTCAGGGAGTATGTCTGAGCCTTCTGCTTATGCCCCAAATCATGCCTGTTCTAGTTCTGTTTTGTCAGACTTGTCCAACTTCCACTGTGCTATCTGTCTCTTGCACATGCCTACTTTCTGAAATTTGTGCTCTGGCCACATCCCAGCCTGTCAAAACCCACAACTCTGTTTTTGATTTGTGCCTTCAACTGCTGCTCTTGTCTCTCAGTGCTCTCATTCTTTACCATTTTAATATTTCTGATGAATCCAGGCTTTCTTTCTCCTGTTTACTCCTTAAGCTCAGGTAAAAAACTTGGAGAGCACAAGTTGGGTAATGTCTTTGCTTTGAGACCCAGCATAGATGGGCTCTGCAGTGATCAGGAGCAAGAGATGTTCTTCTGAAACTTCATTATTCTAAATTAGCTTGTGTAAAATCTGGTCAGAAATGCTCCTTGAATCTCTATATCGATGCCAGCAGCAGTAAAATAAGCAGGGCCAGGGCACAGCCCAAAGGATTGCCATGTGGTAGCCCATATAATTAAAATTTTAGCATGGTTTTGATTCAACTAAATTGTCCATCTCCCAGACAGTGCCTGGAACACTTCAAGGGTTACCAACAGTCAGGGAGCAATCCCACTGCACAGACTGGATGCAACCATCTTGCCTTAAGCAGTGAAAGGTATCAGTTGTTAAGCTATGCTCTTGCAATTGGTGTCTGAGGACAGTCTCTAGCTCATTTTACTCATCTGCGAGTGTAACCAAATTTTTTTCTCTTGGGCATCTGCTAAATGAGGCTCTGGAGACTTCAGAACAGAAGATGGAGTCTTTAAGACATTACATTTTAGGTCACTCTTCTAAAGCACAAAGGCACTGCAACTTTTTAGCCAAATGGTTTCTGAAATTAAGAGTTTTTTCTTTAAAATAGAGTTCTATTAACTTCAGTCTTGGAATTTGTCGAACGATTTTAGATGAAAATTTTCAGAAAATTCAACCTGAGGTAGGCTTACAAAATTTCAGCTTATGATTTGAAATTTTTTGTAGTTTTGTAATGGAAACTATCCAGTGCTTTTTACACATATGGCATCACCATTTTATGGAAATAAAAATCAGTTTCTCTCTGTTCTTTGTTAATGCAAATATTTTAACCATAACAATCCACAGCTTA
Organism: Antrostomus carolinensis; assembly: GCF_000700745.2. NCBI lineage: Eukaryota > Metazoa > Chordata > Aves > Caprimulgiformes > Caprimulgidae > Antrostomus > Antrostomus carolinensis. The sequence goes on from NW_010315547.1 coordinate 21,152, forward strand.
TTTTTAAAGGAACACTCTGGAGCAGAGCAGGTTTCATCTGTCTGAATGGCATCCAGCTCTTGGACACTACACCATCAGAACCACCAGGTTTCTGCTCTTTAGAAGAATTCACCTGTGCTGATGGGCAGTCCACTGAGCCTGGGTCAGCCTGTGACTCTCACTCAGATTGTTCTGATGGCAGTGATGAGGATCCAGCAGCCTGCTGTAAGTGAATTGCATTGCTTTAGAAGGGAATTGTGCTGAAGAGTATTGTGAAAAGTAATCAGATCTATCTAAGAAATGGCTGAAAAACTTAGTTATTATTTACATGGCTTATTTTCACCAGAATATTTAATGATGTACAGGTTAGTGACAATGTTCATATCATTTTTTGTCATGTATTTTTTCTTCTTCCATTTCTGTTTCTCTCTCTGGCATCATCAATATGTTTTGGATTCAGATAATAAATTTTAAGTGTCTGCAGAAACGCAACATTTTGCATGGTTTTTTTCTTAAATGCATTCCCTACCTAGAACATTTATAACCTCTATTTCCTTAATTTGAGATGGACTGAAATCTGCCTTTGGGTTTGTGGTTTGAACACTTTCCTAGTTGTCTATGAGTTATTGTCAGAAAATTCATTAGGTGACATGATATTGGCATGGTGTTTCAAATCACCATACAAATCAGCTGCACTTTAGGTGCTATATCTTTGTCACGACATTTTCAGCTGAAGGTAAATTTACTTAGAAACCAGAGTTTCTACTATACAATACAGAGAAAAAAAAATTAAAATTACTGTAAGATATGTCTAATAACTCTGAAACATTTTAGAGTTCCATGCGAAAGTAGCTTTAGAGACTCTATTCCTTTTAAATGAATATTACACATTGTGCATCGTTATGTGTATTTGCTTGTGCTACTATCACTTAAATGTGTCTTATAGATGAAAATTGTGCACATATTTCAGATATTAGTAAGGATATACATTGCTGCTGGGAGGTGGAAATTAAAATTTTTAGTGTCACCCAGGATACAGCATGAAGGACACTGATAATGTTTGTGACAGCAGGATGATGGGCACTGATAATTTTTATTTCAAAATTTCATGTCAAACGTCAGGAATTATTTGTGACTATGAGGTTTTCTTAACTCACAGTCTGAACCTTTAATCTTTTCCATCAAATAGCCATGCAGAAGCCATCTCTGAAATGAGTAATATGTGCAAATGTTGAAATTACATTTTAAATAGGAAAGTTTACACTGTTTCATCTCTGGGTGGAGTCTAAGCTGACATTAAAGTCTATAGGAGATCCCTCTTTGACATCTATTTTCCTTTTTTGCGAGACTTGACCCTATGCTGCTCACTCTGTGTGTGTTCTGGTAGGAGTGCAGAGAGTCCTTCCGTCCTCTTTAGGAAGAGGGATGGAAAGAAAGTGAACAGTACTTAATAAATTGGACTTTATTTATCAGCTATTTAGTGTTCCCACTTCCATAACAATGTGAGAGAATTGTGAATAATGACTGGGAATACAGAAGGATAATTTTAAGATTTAAAAGCAGGATGAAAAGTTACTGTCACAGTTGAAGGGTAGTTGTTAATAGTACTACACAAAGTGAAAAGAAAGATAAATTTAAAGACTTTCAGGCAATTATATAAGAAAAGTCAGAATGGCCTGAGGATCTCAACACTGTCCTTTGCAAATCCTCCAGAATTAGGGTGCTGGGGCAAGAACTGATGGGAGGCCCAGCCAGTGCAAAACCCTCTGCAATAGCTCTGCCTAGCACTCCACTGTCTGCTGCCATCTCTGCAGTTACCTTTGGTTTACCATGTGGCACTGATTCTCCACTAACTCCTCGTGTATTTTAATTTAAAGAAAATATCACATTCAGTTGAACCTGAGACACAGGGTTTGTGTACTTCCTTCTGTGTTGAGACATTCACAGGTTAAAGATGTATCATTTTGTTGGAAGAGTGCACAAAAGTATACTCATCCTCGCAAAAGAGTGAAAAAAGATGCTTTTTCTAAAATTGAAGTAACTCATAACAGTTGCATATTGCAACTAAACGTGGAATTTAGCTCTTCAGCAGTTTGGGTGGTTTAGAAAATTCATCTTTCTGACGCTTTCTGCAGTGTTGAACAAAAGAGACCTAAAAGAAAAATCATCCTTTATTTCTGTTCTTTGTTCTTTTCTTCCCATTGTGTACGTTTTCCACATGATCTTGAAATTGTCTTCTATGATATTTAGAGTGCACCACATTTATTCACATTAATTTCCAGTAAAAAAAATCCCATGTGGTAAAATAGTGCATATTTTAGCTTCTATTCTTTTTGTATTTTAGCATCTACCGTTGGACACATCCTCTGTAGTTTCCTTTGATGAAGTACTCTAGTGTACTGAAAGAGCTGACAGATCTCCATGCTGAATGAAACCCAAGGCAGACAGCTGTTACTTAGCAATGTGAAGGATTTCCCTCTTCTGTGAGGGTTTTGTTTGCTTCATTATAATGGAAAAGGAGAAGTAATGTTTCTCTGTGCTCATGGTAACGTGGCATGAATGGTCTTATCATAAGGCAATTTATTACATGTTTTGCAATACTTCTTAAACTTTCTGTTTATTCTCTGTCCATTTATGTAAATATATGTTTAAGTATATGAGACTTAAAAGTCTCGAAAAATTAGGAAATCATCTAGGAAACACTTATGCACATGAGTAACCGCCTTTGAGTAGTTTTATTGAAATCAATGAATCTAATGAAGTGAAAAATTTTGAAAATAATATCTTTAGTATTAATTCTACATTTTTATTATGCATTATTTGACACCATTTATTTGAGATGATGTCTAAATTTCTTATTTCACTGTGACTGATAATAAATGATCAAAATCTAGTTAATATATTCAAAAGAGGGAAAGTGAGATACAGTACTTAGATAATTTGAAGGATTAAGAAATTCTCTTTCATACTGATGCCTTTTCTTTGTTTCCTACCTAATACAAAGGAAGTTTTGTACTAAATGCCATGCCAGATAATGAACATTTCAAGCACTATACTTACTATTAGTATACATTATTTATATGTAATATATACAATATATATAAAGACATCACAAATGACTCAGTAGCTAGGAATCCTAGCAACTTGTCAAGAAGTCTAGGAAGTGCTTGCTATTTTCAAGTGGTATCACACTTTGATACAGTAGTGTTTCTGGAAATTGCCTACTTATCAGTATTTATGTAGATTCAAAATGACTGTGGGACAGGATATCCTACACCTGTTTCTGAAGGAACATTACTTTCCATTTAGCCTAATTAGAAGCTTTCTTAAAACACCTGTCTTAACTCTTCTGGTTTTAATTTTCCATCTCAAGTGTTAGCTTAAATATTCTCAGCCTTTCATAGGATTTGTATAATTTATGAACAGAAAATATGTAGAATGAAGGAAACATGTATAATTTTAAAGCCATGTAACTTTTTCTGCATTTCATTTACAGTATAGCAATTTACAATTGCAAATTCTTGAGACCTTCTACAGCAGACGAACACATATGCAAATCTTTTTATTATCATTGAACTTTAAATTAGAAAGAGCATTTTTTGGTCTGAAACATTTGTTTTACTATACATTTATTGTCACTATCTGTCCATCAATCTTATGCATCTATGAGGAGAAAAGAAGGGACTGAGGTGTTATGAGACATCTGTCTAATGATTTATGACATATGGAAGTTCAGGCTTGATGAACTATGGCCATCTGTGATCTTTCTGAATGAATCTTTTAAGAAATTCTAGATAAAGAAAACTAATCACAAACCGGTAGAGAATGCGTGCAGGTAGTCAGTAAGAAGGTATATGTGTACGCCTTCCCTTTCCCAAAATTACATTAAATGTTAGCAAGGAATGACAAAATATTAATGACAAAGTAATCACAGAGGTGCTTTGGTCGCTGATCATACAGATAATTTATGCCTCAAATTCCATATGAGTTTGGATGCTGCTACACTGACCGAGGGTAGCAGCCCTCTTCATTCAATACTAATAGTCAGGGAAACACCAACCTGATGGAGAGACAAGCTGTGTCCCCAGCTGTGTTCATTTGATTGAGCTGCCAGAGTAGGATTTAAATGTTTCATCCAGTTGCAGCCTAGAAAAATTGAAGCAATGTTAATCACTAGTAACCCAGCCTAGCTAACAGGACTGTTTTGGTTTTACCCCAGGAGGATCAAGAGTTGCAAGGATAAGTATAGTAAGTTAGTCAAAAAATGTTTCCATTTAGCCTCCCAGTGCTCTTGGGATATGTGCTTTGTTTCCTGATATATATATATATATATATATATGGGGTTTTTTTAACATGTGGGAAAATGTTTCATATTAATTGAAAATTATTTCTACTGTATTTTATGGCTTTAGTAAGCTCCACTTATGTCTCGAAATTCTAGGAGGTGTGTATGGGGAACATTTCTTTTTCTCCTGGTTACATCCTGGAGTCATTGCTTTTGCAGAACTGGTGCAATAATTAACTCCTTGGCGAGTTGAGGCATATTGCTATACCCACATTAAAAAAAAAATTTTTTTTCAAAATTAGCTTGTTATTAGAATGAATACAAGTTGTTGTTTCCTTTCTAATTTCCTTTGTTTTGTTGAATTATAGATGAATGCCCAAAAATAAAATTAATTGATTTTGCTTTCAGAATGTGGAAAAACTTCCTGCAGTTCGCATCATCCAGTGAAGTCTTCTCAGTGAAATAAAAAACACAAACTCTGATAGTAAGAATTGCAGTAGGAAAGGACATAATATACCAGAAATATGGTTTGTGTCTGTTTAATTTGAATAACTGCAGTATGACTCCTTAAAAAATATAGGTTGTGCAGCCACTAATTTTTGAACTATAGGTAGTGAAACATTCACTGTAATCACTTGAAGATTCAAATAAAAATATAGAAAAAGTCTCTGAATAATAAAAATTATGCACTGTTTTTATGGGAAAGGATCACTTTTCAAAGTGTATTAAATTTTGAGCAATTAAAAAATACACTGAGAAACTATCTCACTTGGATTTGGGTTTCAGCCAAAGCACAGAACTTTTTCTTTAAGCTTGTTTAAACATTAACAAGTGTTAACTCCTTGAGTTTTTAGAATTAAGTAGGGATAAAACTTGAGTCAAACAATTGGGTTTCACTCACATTTATAGCCTAGCTGTTCTCTAACATATTAATACTTTTAAAAACTACGTATCACTTGCAGGAAGATTCAACAGTCAGCTTTTCATTATGAGCCACATTAAACAAGAACAGATCTGGTGTCATCAGCACACAAAAGATGTTGTTCTTTATATTGCAGTAACAGATCTTCCGATGGTCCTAAGTACCTCTAGTTAAAATAAAATACTAATTAAAAAACAAAATCCCATGCTAACTACCTTATTGAGCTGTAAAATAATACTTATCAGTACCATATTGATTTATCTTTCATATTTAAACTATTATCCTAACTTTGGCCTGTCATTTTCCTTCCAGGAATAGGTTTTTGGTTGCTTAGTTTACAACAGAGTAAGCTTCTTGCATCAACATGGTCATTTATTCATGTCTTTTTAGATATTACTATGCAGGCACTGCAGTCAGCTTCTTAGGCAGAAGACCTTTTACAAGGTTTTGGGAGGCTTGAGTACAGAGACGTTTAAGTAAAGAATGTTTGATTTATTTTTTTTGAGTGTGTGTCACATTGGTTCTCTCAAGACTGCTTAACTAAGGAAAGCACAATGCCTAGACATGGTATTAATTACCGTACAGCAAAACAGTTTAGTCTTGGATATCAAGTTACATATTCTACCTTAATGTATTAGGAATTGAAGTCTAATTAACAAGGTACCTTGTCAATAACATGAGAATTCTGTAATTAAATAAGTTTCATGTTTAACTAATATACTGCACTAAACAGAAAAGCACACTTCATTGAATTTTAATGTGTATAGTGAATCTAGGTAAGAGATACTGATATTTGTAATTTATTTTGTACATTAGAATTTAACTGCTCAAATAACCTCTTCATACTAAGAAGACCTTTGTTATGACAATTTACTATCATGGTGCTTTAATAAAGATTCATTTAATTTTGCTTTTGTACAATCTGAAAATTGAAGTAACGTGTATAATCATGTCTGGGGCTGATATGATAGGCTCAATGTGCCATAAAGTCTTGAAAGTGCCCAGTATAGTTCAAAAGCAATTTTTACAATTGCAATAGGTGACCAAACGAGTTAAGTAAAGCACTTGGTGAAGCTGTTCTGGACTAGGAAAGAAAACTCCTAGATTATACTATTTTCTTATCAAAAGAATTAATTTTGCTCAATAAATGA
>NW_010315547.1:27518-33408 GCF_000700745.2 Antrostomus carolinensis
AGAGTGTGTGAGATTGTTACATAGAATTAGAGTTGGTCTAATCCATGCCATCGGAGAAAAGTCTTTTACTTTGCAATAAAAATTCCTGGGAGACTTAAATAATTCATAAATTTAAATCAAATTGTCAAAAATAAGGTGGAAACTTAATTAATCTTTGCTGTCAGTGTACTTAAAGCACTACATACATCTGTTTTTTTCCCACACATTCATAATTAACTTTACAGTAAAATTAATCTTTTAAAAATATGAGATATTACTTTCATAATCTATCAGCAGCATATGTATAAGTCTCATATTTAATACAATATAGTTTATTGGGTTGTTTCCTTCATCATTCTGAGTTTGATTGAGAAAGACCTGCCTGACCTGTTACCTGTATACTAGAACTTTTTGTTCATCTGAATAATCTGGATTTCAGTGAAACATACCAGTGCTTCTTTAAGACTCTTTGTCCCAATACGAAATAGTCATAGTTCTGGCATTAAACTCTTGCATTAAATTTGACTTAATGCTCTGTTAATGTTGTTCTTTTTACAACAGCTAATTACACTATCTGCGATTTTGAGACTGACCTCTGTGGATGGAAGCCATTAAGCCTAGCTGACGCTGACTGGAACATAATGAAAGAACAGGCTCCCCTTGACAGGAGACTCCCTGGCAGAGGTCACACAACTAATACTGAACATGGTGAGATTTCTTTTATTGTTATTATTTTCTTCCTTCTGTGATGAGTATTTGTATTTGTACATGGTGACAGACTGATAATAAAAACTGATTTTAAGTGAACGCTGCATAAGATGTATATGACCTAGGTAACACATTACAGAAAGCTAGTCTTTAAGGAATGCTCTTTTTTAGGTGTGATTTGGTTGTTATGCCTTTGTAACCTTCATTTTCTGCTGGGGCAATCAATGAAGTACAAGACCTGCTGCAGCCTTCAGTTTTTTGAGACACTGCCCTTTGAACTGACTAACTTTGTTCACGCATATCATAAGCATGTTTGTACCAAATACTCACACAGGGGCCATTCTTAAAAATATTTGGACAAAATATCACCATAGCTTTTTGTAGAGTGTGGGTAAATTATTCTTTTTTTTTTTTTTCTGGGAAAAATAGAGAGAGTGTAATATCCTTTGAACAGTTGTTCTTCCTTCAGCCCATAGTTGCTATACAATGCATTCAGTGGGAAAAAGTTTATTCCAGTTTTAAAGTATTTTTCCAAAATGAAAATGTTATTGCAGTATACTGTATAAAACTAAAACTGCCTAGCACGTTTATCATTGTCAAGCAGTATTGGCAAATATTCACTGACTTTAATTTTATTAAAATGTTTCTATTACACTGTCTTCAGTGGATATTAGATTATTCTAAAATCTGAGTTACAGTCCAATACTCCTTTAAATTAAATTTTTTTACTGTTGTATATTAACTTGCAGCCAGACCTCCATACTTCTCTCCCATGTTCATGTTAAAGGAATGTGAAATATTAAGTATTCCAACTCAAGCATTCAAAGGTAGAGGAATTTTGGGATTAAAATTTGCCTGAGCAAAATCTAGTGGGGTGTGAGTATGTGTGTGCATGCTATGTAACAACTCTAACTGCACAACAATATGCCTTTTTTTCCGTCCCCAAGTGATGAAGTGCACCAAAGTTGCTATACACTTTCTCAGCAGCTATTTGATATTTAATTTTATTGTCTCTCTAGGGTGGCACTGGATCTGCATTACTGCATTGTCTGTAAACGTTACTGTGTCACAGCTTCCGAACTCTCACAGCTCCAGAGAAAGACATTGATATGAGTCTTTCTCATGAGGGTTGTTCTAGGTGCTGGTGAGATCTGAGATGTAATGTGGTCATAATGAAGGCTGCTGGTAGAAACATCTGCTCTGCAGCCTAAGCAGCATGTTAAATTACCCCATATGGAACTATATGCTGCTGCACTTAAGCTGCTTCAATAGCTGAATCATTACAAGTTGGATTCACATCTTTATACATTGTTGCAGACAGAAGCCTCAAGCAGATCTTGAGGTTACCATGCAGCACTTCTCAAGCCCAGTCATGACACATTCCCCATGTAAGTTACTGCAAAGGTTATTCTGAGGTGGTTTTGTACCTATCTCTCTACCACTGTGCCTGCTACAGCCACACCACGGCTTTAGAATTAGGCTTCCAAAATTTGAGCGAGTTTTTGCCAACATTAAATCAAGGTCCTTTAGGTTGCAGCAGTTGTTTGTGATATGGGAGAGTGTTCATCTCTCTTCTCTCCTGGCGAGGGCAGCAGCAAATTTTGATTAATGGTCTTAACAAGGCTACTGTAGAGCCTCAGCTGCAAATTAAAAGAGGATCCTTTGAAGTGCCCTTGCATTCCAATGAGGGGAGCTTCCCTCGTGCTGTGGAGCGCAGCACGCCTCTTTGTACAAGGAGCTGTAACGGTCACCTCTTTGTGCCAGCCTTGCTAAAGCGATGCGATTATTCACATGGGGCTGGACTTAACCCTCTGCTTCATTATGTATCCATGGGAAATAAATGGTTGAGGAGTATGACTGTGGCAGCACAATAGCTGATTTTCCAAGATGCAAGGCAATATGTGTAATATCAATGCACAAACAAGGCTGAGCCTTTAGTGGTGTTTTGCATAGACTTTCATGAAAAAGTCTCAGTATTCAGTGAAGGCAGCACTGACGGCATTCAAAGTATGCTGCTTTAGGGCCCCTTGAAGATGTTTATCCTTCCCTACCTTTGTCTGAAGCACATCTGCTGTAGTTCAAATCCAAAGGCAGTTCATTTGCCAGAGTTCAGATTAGATCTTTAATTAAGCTTTCATCCCCACTAGCACAGACAACAATGTCAAGTCTATGGACCCCATGAGAAAAATATAGCTTATTCCATTGGCTCCCATGGTCTGCAACATTGTTAGCATGCTTAAAACTGGCTGGGCTGCACTGAGTGAATACTGTACCCTAAAGAAAATTATTTTTTGTTCTAAATTCTGTTTGAAACATTATTTAAGCCAATTAAAATATGTCCTTTAGGGATCCCAGCTGAGGTCTATGCTGTTTGATCTCCAGAGTGCTCTGTGTTGCAGCTCCTCCAGTCTCTTTGCTCTCCCCAGCCTGTGCAGAGAGCAGAAGGGCGCCACACGAAGGTGATTGGAAGTATTTGTAGCGTTTGGAGGATGGAGGTCTTAAGGATTTTACCTAAAGAAAGCAGATAAAAAAATACATCCAGTGAGTCTGCACAGTAAAGCCCTCACAGAAGCAGCATCTGAACGCCCTTTGCAGTGCTCTGTATATACTTCCTCAGAGTTAAGTGTTTGCAGGCACGATGACAGGGTGGTCTTAGCAATGGCTGCCCAAATACCCTTTTTTCCTTCCCCTTCTTTCCTCATCTCTGATATTAGGCATGTTAATTTTGTTTTATATTACTTATAATCAGGAGCAAAGAGGGAGAATCATTTAGCAATTCTATTTTGTCTTTGCCTACATAGACACTGGTTGTTGCAGTATATTACAACACCCTCCTCGTTATCTACAGAGGCTGAACTGACGGCAAAGCTGTTTTGTTTGTTTACATTTATGAATGAGTTTTATGTGCGTCATGGAGCACATAGTTAGCTCTCTGAGGTAGCATTTTGCCATTGGAACATGATGTATTTCTCCTGTTTCTTTGGTTTTTGTTTACAGGATCATTCATTTTTTTCAGTGGATCACATCAGGTGAACACAAAGGTGTCCATGTCTCATTTGGGGAGCCCTTTCCTTGTCAAGCTGTCCCCTGGGCTTTCCTGCTGTCAGGTAATAGTTTGATATTAACTGTCCCCATCTTTGTAAGCTATCACTCACCTGGTGTGCAGATATGGTATTCTTTATGCTGTAAGTTTTGCTGCAGAAAAACTGTCTCCATTTCAATACTAGTGGAAGCAGTTACAGACTAATTTGTTTGGAGGAGGGAGATGCAGCAGGCTTCTCACTACTTTACTGCCAAATTTTTATATCTGATTATTATTCTTTACAAACCATCCACCAGGTGTCTCAGATTTAAGGCTGTGCTTCAGGGTTTTGTACACTGTGTCAAACATAGCTGGGTAACAACATCAGGGTCACATCAACTGACAGCCTGCCTTTCTAGCAAAAGCAGGCAAAGAGTCATGCTGTTGTCTGTAGACAGGAGATACACATACAACGTTCCTTAACAGAAGACTTGTGGTCTGAAGTCGCTATATAGATTAACTATGTTGGTGTGACCGGAGAGAATTAGCTACCATGCTCCAGATACATACTAAATTTTATTTGATAGTTCGAGGAGGATGCTTTTTAAGCTGATCAGTGCAGTACTTGAGAGTTTACTTTGAAGTTCTTTTTTTGTTAAATATCTTGTGGCTCTGTAGAGGCATGCAAAAGCAACCAGCCAGGACGATGGCTGATTTGAGAAACTAGAAAGCTACCTGGAAAAAATGGGTCAGGAAGGCTAGAAAAATATAAAAGTCTTACACAAAAAATGAAAATACAGTTTTATAACTAGAATATTGTAGTTTTCAACAAAGTATTTTTTTAAAAACAGAACTGGAAGAAATCTATTTAATATATATAATTATATTATTAAAGAACCTAATAGAAAAAATACCCCCAACTTTTTGTTAGTTTTTGTATTTTTGTATATCCTATTGGCCACTGAATAGAGTGAATAGGTGCTGTACAGTTTTATAAGGTTTTGTCTTTTTTTTTTTTTTTCTTCTGAGGCTTTTTTTTGTTTTATCTTCTGTAGCTTTTCAAAGCTTATACCATATTGGGTAGAAGCTAAGTTTTGTAGTTATGGTGCTACATTTTTTCTGCTACTGCATAACGCCTCCTGATCTAAGAAGTCACAGAGAAGAAAAGAAAAAGATAGGGAGAGCTTGCCAAAATAATTTTATTATGTTCAGTGGCAAAAAGAGGCTTTAGAGAAACAAAATAAAACTTAGGCTGGTTACTTAATTTTTCAGACTCAATGTAGAACGGAAACTGTAATTTCACCTAGGAAAACTTTTCTTAAAAATAAAAATATCAGAAAACAATGTATGGAGGAACTGTACTTAGAAGACCCAACAAAGAGCAGAATTTTATTCCAACAGGACCTAGGCTTCTTAGGTTTTTTTCTAGTGTAAGGGACCTGAAACAAGTGTTGGCTTAGATAAATCTGTTTTACTTGAGACTGTAGCTGTCAATGAGTTACCAGGTCTCAGCAAAATAGTTCCCACTTGAAGTTGAGGAGTAGAAGCCTCTTAAACAATTCAAGAACAGCACCTTGCTGTCGTTTAATGCTCTCTCTCAGTTCTTAATCTTCACATGGCTTCCTAGTGTTGTAAAGAATCAGAAGTAAAACAGATGCAGAATGAAACTAAGCAAAATGCAGGGAACACAGCAGGCCTCTCAACATCCCATCAGAGCCCTGTGTGTTTCATTACTTATGGGATAACAACAGCCTTTGTACGCACAGTGCGTTCGTTCAGGTAGTTACATCTCTTTTGTAGACTTTGATACTGAGTAGATAAGCACCTTTCAAATTCAGATTAATTTATCTTGGAATCCCTTGAGGTGAACTGGGCACAACTGTTATGTGAATCAGTGAATCATTCTGGGTAGATCTGTTGCAGAGTTTGGTCTTCATTCAAAATAAATACAAATGCAGCAGGGATGCACATATATTTTCTAGTTCAAAGTCAGAAAATAAACTATTTTTAATTTTGTGTATGCCTGTATTGAATGTATTTAAAGTTCCCAGATTCAACAAAAACTAGGGCAAATTCTTATCTAGCTATATAAGTCTGAAAAACACGTATGACTGGAAACCTGGCTTTCTACTGTATTTTCCCAGCAGAATTTTATTTCTGGGAAAGAGTAAGGAGTAGGGG
>NW_010315547.1:33500-53749 GCF_000700745.2 Antrostomus carolinensis
AGAGAGATGTATGTTTATTAATAGCTTTACAAGTTTCTTTGGCTCCAGTTGTTTGTTTGTTTGTTTAAAAAAAAAAAAAATTGGAGTCGAGGGATAACATTTTTATATTGTGCCTTGCTAGCTAATTCAAGCCTAGAAGTAACCTCTTTTTCCAGCTTCTTGTAGCTGAGTCTTTCTGTAGATGCCAGCTAAGAAACATCTTCATTTAGCTCAAGTTTTTGGACTTGTAGAAGCAAATTTCTAGTCCTAGCTAGTCCCCTGTTTATGGCTCTTCGATGGACAGAGTAGTTGTTGTAAAGTAGAACATAGAGAGGGAGGGTAATTTTATTTCTTATGTAATGAGAACACAAATTTGTTTGAAAAGCTGTTTTATAAGCGTAAACCTTACATCTAGATTGTTTAAGGTATAGTTCTTAAACAGCTCTTTTCGAAAAGTATTTGTATACCTGTTGCTTTGTATTCCTTAAGCTTTCTAGTGGGGAAAAAGAGTTACATGAAAGTATTTCAATGTGGTAATAAATCTTGAGAAACCCTATGGGAAATTGAGAGATGAAGTCCACCAGCCATGAAGCCAGAAGATATTAAAAAGTAACAGCGTGTTGTAATGAGTAATTCCTCCAGTAATCACTGATCTACCTTATATGATGTAACATGAGCAAAAAGAAACTCCCCCTTCATACATGGCAGATGTAGGGTCTTTGCTGTGTTTGCCAAATTTACAGATTAAATTCAGGGCCAGAATTGAAAGGCAGTGAATCCTTTAATGATCCCATGATGATTTTCAAATTATTAGTCAATGGTCTGAACATAAGGAGTTCTCAAATTCAACAATCCTGTTCTTCAGCTTCTTCGGCACTCTGAGGGTCTACACCTTTAACAGAGATGCTAATATGATAATTTATTGAAGAAAAGACTCCTCTCAGAGTCCGGTAACTCTTAAACTACCACTTCCCTTGAAAGTAATAAATAAATTTATAAAATAGATGTCTTGGGGAAAAACAAGGAGGAGACATGTGGAAGGGGATATTGTTGGGGTCATGGCTGGAGACACACTCACAGAAGGAGGTGGTCCATGTTGAAGGAGGTACTGCTTTGAGAGGACTGCAGCTGTGGGTGGCCCATGCTGCGATAGAGAAACCTGCAAGGGACTGTGGCTGTGGGTAACACATGCTAGGATGGGAACATGCTGGGATGGGCTGTCAAAACCCTGAGCTGAAGCAGGGGAAGAAGATTAAGAAGCAGTGAGCAGAGGAGTGGAACCAGGGTGTACCAGAAAGAACCCATTGCTCACATGCCCAACCTCCTGCTCCACTTGTTGCCTCACCAAAGGAATTAGGCCAGACTGAGTATAACCTGCAGCAAAAATTAGGGAAATTAAGACTAGGAAGGGGACAAGGTAAGTGTTTGATTTAAACTGGTCTGGGGAAGGGGGAGGAAAGGTGTTTGCTCAAGTGTGGTTTTGTTTTCTTTTTTTCTCAGTAGCCCAAACAGTGATTTGAAGTTTGTGTAAATTCACAATAAATTAAAATAAGTAAAAATTACACCACCGCTCTAAGACTGTTCGCCTCTTACAATCCATAATATAACATTTTTCCATGACCTGTAGAGCCTATTGTGTCATCTATCTTGCTCAAATAAAAGACTTTGTTTCATGTGTAACTGAAAGCTGGCTGAGACATGCATCTGTGATTGGCCTGAGGCTAAAGATAGGTTTTCTTGCATTTGTTATTGTCTTGCAAAAAAATACTTAAATTTCATTTGGCTGTTAGCCCCAAAAAATCTGTATCTTTTGCTCTGTTTAAAAGCTGATAAAATGTGAAAAACTAAAAGGAAGCTTTCTTTCTGTAGTCTGATGATCCAAGATTCACACTGTAAGAACACAATGATGGGCAGAGAACTGGGTGGGAAGAGTTATTTTATAATTTTAGTCTTTCTGTGTGTGAAGAAGACGGAAGAAATCGGGGAAATGAAAAAAAAATCTTTGAAAACCTTATTTCTTCCCTACAGTTCTCAGCTGAATTTTTGTATGGGTAGTATTTTAAACAACAACAAAAACAAAAAAACCCCCAAACACCAACACCCCCTTCTTCCCCCAGTGCATCAGGTTTACATTGTATTGCAGGGGAAGCATACTGAACTGGGATTCTCACTGTTTTCTGATCTTTTCTGCTTGGCAAGCAGTTTTTTGTAGCCTCATCCATCTAAAGTCATTGTTTTATTTCCTATTTATTTTGTCAATCCACTTGTTTCAGGAGATTATAAGGGTTTTTTTTCATATAAGTAGCTCGACTGTTGCACTTCTGAGATTAACATACTTATGAAGCTGTCCTATATTCAGCATTTGTGAAGAAAAATAACCTTTGAGAAGTTCCTAAGTCCTTACTAAGCTAAAAAGAGTTAAGGGAGGTCATATAACTTGGTCTGCATCAGTTGATAGATACAAGTTAAAAGTAAGTTTTAAAAATAAGCTTTACTTTTAATTATGGCTTTATCTTTGGGCATAATACTGCTCCTCAACATGGTATAGTTTCATGCATCTCTTTCTTTTATGCCAAGGCTGTGTTTAGACTTATCATGTCATTCTGTATTATAATGTACATATATGAGTTGGTATTGAATTTATTGCAGATTGATGATATAGTTTTTGAAGTGTTTCATTAAAAAGGTTCTTTCAACAGGTAAGATTTTGGTACCGGTTATCTCAGGATTCCCAGCTTTCTGTCTTTAAGAGAACTGCATTGGGTGGAAGTTTGGAAAAATTGCATGACATTTCAGGATTGCCTAAGATGCAGTGGACAAAAGTGAATATACCTGTAGAAAGTGCAGCTGAGGACTTACCTTTTCAGGTAATTAGAAATTACATTTATATTGCTTTCAAAAAGTTACTCTAATCTTGCCTTTAGAATTAATTTACTTTTTTAAAGAAATATAAAAAGAGAACTTCTATTCTTTAGTGCTCATATATAAAAAAAAAAAAATTCCATCCAGCTCTTTCAACAGATGTAGTTATTAAAGAACATCACCATTGTTTCAGTATTGTATACATTAGAATAACCTTTTTTGTAATAAAAATCAAGTACTAATAGTGCAGTAGCTTTTAGAAAATGAACTTGCTATTAAAACTTGCTATTAAATCAGAGTGAGAACCTAATTATGTCGGGTAAAGGCAGGAGAAGTGCAGGTATTTCTGTTTGCAGCAATGATCAACAGAAACAATTTACATAATCTCAGGCTGCTACACGTCACTAAAACATAGAAAGAAACTGTTAGAAAAACCGGAAGGTCAAATATAAGTATTCAGCAAACCAAAATTCCAATTCTGGTCTCTTCATTTTGTCTCATCTATAAAATAGTTTTAAAGAAAGAGCGCTCAGTTCTCACTATTGGTGAGCTATGACTGAACTTTACTTCCTTTTATGATCTTCTGAATATTTCCTTATATTTACAAATGCATCCTTACAATCCCTACATTTACTGTACCACTTTGTTGACTTCAGCTGGCATAGTATAGATGAACACAGTTAAATGGAGTTGTAAATCATCATATTTGGTAACCCTGAATAGCTCATTTTAAAAGGAAGACTGTTCATTAGAGTGATGGCTTTTACCAGTTTAGTTTGAAACAAGGTCATATGGGTTGCATAGTTTTCTATAAGTAAAGGTAGTTATGGCTTTAATAGTTGAGCAAATTTCTGATTTTGATCAAATCTCAATTGTATTATTTGATGGATGATATTCAGAGTTGACTGTAGGCAGTATTTACTTCCTGAGCAGATGTAATAAGTTACAAAATGTGTCTTTCTATCATGCCACCTTTAAAAAGCTAATTTATTTTTTTGTCTTTACAGATTATTTTACGAGCTACCATTCTTACAACAAATGCTACTGTTGCTGTTGATGACATCAGTATAACAGAGGAATGCAGAGCTGTGAATAAATCACTTCCGAGTGTCAGCCAAGAAAGTGAAGGCAAGTTCTGTCGTTTTCAGTACATTTTCCCCAGTGTCTACTATATATGATGGTGATTGGACTGACAACTGGAAGATACCATTAAGAAAGTATGGGATAATCTGAGGAAAATTCCATCTGCTGTAATCAATCATCTATAATGAAGACTCATCCTGTTACACACTAGCTGCTATAAGTAGTTTGCACTAGTTCTGTGAAGTAATCTATGGTGGGAATTTCCATATACAACTTACTACATATTACCTGCCCACATTCACACCTGGATGCAGAGTCAAATCATCGTTAGGGCAAGAGGGTGCTCCTATCCTTACTGTCAAATGCCTATCATATAGTGTGTGCCCAAGTGTATACCTGCACTCTGTAATCTTGAAGTGCAAATGGATGGAAATATAAAATAACTGTAACCTTCTGTCAAACTGCTGCTTCTGGTCCTCTTGAATGTCAGTGACTACTTTTCTAAAATGGCATGGGCACCATGCACACAGTGGTAATACTGATGTGTTATACCCAGCACGTATCTGAATTTCTTTACTGGAAAATTTAAAAGCATAAGAGAAAACTTCAGTTTTGATTTAAGACTTCTCTGATCCCTATATACAGTTTGATTGATGGTAGCTAGATATTTGAAGAAAAATTAATTTTCTTTAATTATTTTTCCCTATAACTTATCTATTTACCCATCCATCAGCCATGAAGATATTACTTTTAAAAGGGAGGGCTTTTTAAAAAAAAAGATTTGTCTGGAGAACAGTACGAGTATAGAAATAAGCTAAGTTAAACATAAAAGTTAAAAGCTGCATGTTGTTCCTCTCACTTGTGCACTTTCCAGAAACCTACTAAAGGAAATAACAGTAGTCCTTGGCTTTTTGTTTCCCTGTTCATTGAATTTTGGGTGTTTTCTAATGTGTAGTTTGAAGTACAAGCTAGTAGCAATACAACATCAAATTCATGGCTTCTCAGAATTTTTGTTGTGAACTGAACACAGAGAAACCACTGCAACGGCAGAGTTTTTGTGAAGGACCTGCACCTGACTGTGGGGCAAATGGCTAGTTGCTGTACACAGCACCTCGCCTCTGAACTGAAGCCTGGCCATGTAACTTTGAGGGAATTTTAATTATTTTTGACACAAATGTTTGAATATTGTGGAGAATAATATATAGTTTAAAAGCATCAGACATTAATATCAGCTGCGTTTCTTGTCAGTGGTGGTATAATCTAGTTCATTTCATAGGTGATACTCTGTTCCATATGCCATGTACATTACTATGTTCAAAGAAGACAAAAAGTACTTGTTAGAATTTTATATATATGTGGTTTTATTTATATGTTCCTTTCTGATTTTTAAGGGGAAGTAGAATTTGCAGATGCCAATGCTTCATCTTTTTACTGTCCACTGGGACTCTTTTCATGTGAGGATGGACAATGCATTTCATCTGACAAATTTTGTGATTTTACACCTGACTGTTCAAATAACCATGATGAAGCTAAGTGCCGTAAGTTAAAATTTAAAAAATGTAGGTTGTTAGGCTCCTGTGACTATATTAGTTTGTTCTATTTGCCAAGCTTTCATGACTTCATAGCTGTAATTTAATTAACACTAAAAGCTCTTGAGAAATAGTTACTTCATTTTGATTTCATTCTGAATTTTTTTCCCTTTTATTTTCTGTAGCGACTACTTGCCCCTTAGCATTAAAACCAGAAAAAATGTTTTTGATTAATTATTTAGTAGAAAGTGTTGCTTAAAAATGCAGCATTTTATTTTATAACTCTTAAGATACAAAATATCAGGTACAGTGTTATACTGAATAAAATCTTAATCTGTAAGATATTGGAAACTGATTCAGGAAGCCATTCTAAACTAAACCAAACAGAATTTGTGCACATACTTTCCGACACATGTTCTCACACATGCAAAATTACACTAAAAAAAAAATGTGATGAAGATATATTACACTTGTACAAATTTGGAAATTTTGTGGCCCCACTGTGTAAGGTGCCTCTTCTTAAAGTGTAGATGGTCCTGCAATTAGACTTGAGAAGCAGTGACACAGAAAACATTAAAAATGCAGTGGTTGCACACTCATGTTCAAATTGTATGTTTTGTATACTTAAGATACCACAGCTGGACTGGTAAATAAAGCATCTGTACATAGACATGGTCAAATATATAATTTAGGCTGTGTCAATGTTTTCTGTTCGGATGTGCTGTGACTCCTGCCTGGGATACCTGCCTGGGTTTTCTCTGCATGGAAACTAACGTATAGGAAATTAGAGGGATGCAGTGCATCTGGAAGTCCCTCTGCAGTGAACAGTCAGAAGAGATCTTGGAAATGCTTCAGGGCCTCTAATACGTAGCTTCAAAAATCTTTTTGATTCATTCAATTGACTGTTCTGCATAAGAAATCATGGCTACCCTTTCCTTCTTTGAAAATGAGTCGTTTGCTTTTGCGTTGAACTTTCAATTATGCTATAAAAGCTGTATGCATTTTCAAAAGGAGTTGCCAATATTCAGGTTTTGTTTGTTTGTTTGTTTTGAATAGAATATGGTCATTTCTAGCATTCTCACAAATAACAGAAATATTGCAGAGAAGGTCCTTACATTATTTTCTGACTGTGCTGTGTTATGCATCACAAAGTATAAACTTCTTCATGGTGCTAATGCAACGCAAAATCCATACGTATATTTTACATTTTTTTGTTAGGAAATTTGAGAGTTGTTGCTCACATGAATAAAAAATTATTTTACTTTTAGCAGATAAAATAAATAATTGAAGCTTCTATTTGTAATCATGCAATATCTCTAGAGTTTTAGTATCCAGTCTTTCTTGGCTAGAGCACTGCTATCCAGTGTTTTAGTTGTTTAGAAAGATTTATATCCAAAATATATAGCACCTTAAGTTAGGAAACTACATTCTCTTTAATTAGGTAACTTTTTGTTTAGCTAAAACCAGGAATATCTGTTAGATGTTCACTAGGCAGAATATATTTCCTCTTGTGAGCCAGACTGAAGATGGGGAAAAAGTTCTGCTGTTACAATAGAACAGCTGAGGTAGGAAGGGACCTCTGAAGACCATCCAATTCAACCTCCCTTCTTAAAGCACGATTCACCGGAGCAGAGTGCCCAGGACCTTACATAATTGGGTTCTGAATATCTCAAAGGATGGAGACTACACAACTGCTCAGGGTAGCCTGTTCCAGTGTTTGATCACCCTTACAGTACAACAACAATAACATCTAGCATCTATTGCTTCTGCCCATTTCACTGGGCACCACTGAGAAGAATTTTTACTTCTTTACTCCCTCCCTGCCCATGTTACTTATATTAAAATTCATATTACACACTATTCTTTTTTGATTTACTTTGTGTTTTTTTTACTTTACTTCAAAATGTGCCTAGACATTCTATATATTATTGGGTTATGATAGTCCGGATTGCTCTCCCATTGCCTTTAAACTCAGGTACTAGGATTTTGTTCTCTGACCAAATAGTAACACTTACAAGTCAATAGTGTAGCCCTCCCACTACCAAAACCTTGCCATGCAAACCCAGTAAAAATGCACAGTATAATTTCTAAGGTTTATATCCTGTGCACTTGGTGGAGTCTAAATACTCACTTTTCCACCTTTATAATTAAGATGATGGAATAGGGAATAAGATTAGACTGGAAAGTAATCTGGTAACACTAAGGTATTCCTGGTATTCTGTCTGACGTTTTGCAATTCATCCCTCATGCTCTGTCTTTTGTAGCTTGGGGTTTGTTTGTTTTGTTTTTTTTTTCCTGTCTACTTATGGTATGAATTATCAGGAATAATTATATGGTTTTATAGATAAAATAAATATGAAATAATTTACATTTGGATAAAAATATTTCACTCAGGCTCTACCAGCTTGCTCTATTCTTGTATCTTTGTTATCATTAGCATACTCGCTGAGATTCAGGAAATAAGGGATTTGATTTCTGGGTCCAACATAGATTCCCCTAAAGACCTTGCAGAAGGCTTGTTACTGCTTTGTGTGTTCTGTGTTCCTGTTTTGTAACATGAGAATTGCAAGGCCTGTTGTCAGTGCCTCCTCACCTGCTTTGTATGCTTTGGCTACAGTGCCCTGTGAGAGAAGGACTTGTTTTACTAAGTACATTGTATATAACAATGGCTTGGTTGTTCCTGTGGGACTGGTGTATTACTCAATGTTTATGAAACAAAAGCTCCTTTCCTATGCTTCTTCCTAGAATATCAGTAACGTATTAGAAACATTTTATTTCTTTTTCATACTGCCAAGCTTGTTTAGTAATGACATGCACAGAAATAAAGTGAAATGTCTCTTTCCCCATTTCAGCTGCTGCATGTGACTTTGAAAGAGAGAGCTGTGGTTGGTTTGAAACTGCAAATGCAGATGACTTTGACTGGGTAAGAAGTTCCAGCAGTGCTCTTGCTCCTGCTTTTCAGAAGCAAGCTCCTCCAAAGGATCACACCTACAACACATCTGAAGGTAATACAAACCAGGCTTAGAAACAGAGGAGTGGCATAGATATACCTGCTCTTTAATCAGGTTTAAAGTGGAGGCCATGAATGCTTTAAAAACCCTTTCTTTCTTCAACCTGAAAAGTTGTTCTCTGTTTTACTTTGATAGGTCATTTTATGTTCATTCTGAAAAACAGCAGCAGCATTTCACAAGTAGCTCGGCTACGAAGCCCAAAGTTCAGGCAAACTGGATCAAATTGCTCATTGTCCTTTTGGTATGTAACAATTTAGATTTAAAATTAATGGATCATCTCACATTGTTTCTCTTGGACTGAAATCAAGATTATAGTTTGCAACAGACACACCTTCCTCTGCAATATTAATTTATTTTCATTCTTTAATCATACACTCTTCATTGTAAAAAATACATAGAAATAAGCTGAAGCACTTGGAGAACAGAACTGAAATATGGGATGACTTTTTGTTATCAAGCTTTGAGCAAACTGGTATTAAGGGATTGTGTTTCCATATAGATAGACAAATACCACAGTAATTTTTTTGACATTTCTACTTTGGTTAAGTAAATTTGAAAATGATGTAGAATTTCATTCAAGAACAGGAAACCACCCAAAAATCTAGTAGCTCCTGGAGTCACCTACAGTATACAAGATTATATTGTATCATCTTTAAGCAAAACTTCCAGTGCAAGACTTGGAACTTTGCTTCCAATCCTTTCTTTATATACATGGAAAAAAAACAACCAACCAACCAAACAAAAAAAACCCTCTTTCAGTTATTGTCTTAGTCTTTGTGTAATCTTGTCAAAGAGGGACAGAAAAAAGTGAACTGTGATAATTTGTTAGTAAGTTCAGAAGTGGTGCTACTGTTTAAATAAATGTTTGGCCTGACTTTGATATTATTCAGTTTTTCTCAGTAATGTCAAATGCATTTGCCATAGGAAGAGGAAATATATTTTTATTGAAAATTCAAGACTTGAAGTTGGAGTATAGGTCTGGAAATTACAACCTGTTGATTCTATTTCTGGTTCTGTTTTGTTGTACAATTCCTCACTTAAGTATTTATGATTTTTTAAATGCTCTGAGATCCTCCAAAAATGCCATAAAAAGGCAGCATATTAACACTAACTAACATAAATGGAAGGTGTACTTTTACATTCAGTAAGTGTTCTGTTTTTCCTTCTTGAAAATTTACAATTATGCATCTAATTAAATTTATAAAATCATATGATACATCTGAGTGAGCAGTGTTCATTGCTTAATATAAAAGCAAACGTGTCTCTCAAATTGTGAGTTATAACTTAATGGAGTATGCTTATTTTCTCATAATCTTCAATTCTTGAAATGAGCCTGAAACTGATACAGTAGCCTACCCTATCATACAGAAAGTGGATTGAATTACAGGTAAACTGGAAATAGGCACTATGGACTTCCTATATTTCACAGAGCTATGATAGAAAAGTCATTATACTTGATGTGATCCATACTCATCATTTGCAACCTTAACTTTTTTTTTTAATCGTTTTAGGTATTACAATTATGGACAGTCAGTTGGAGCAGCAGAGATGCAGTTGCTTGTGGATGGGCTGAAACAGCCTACTGTCCTTTGGAGGGCATATTACAATGAGGGAAATCAATGGTTGAAGGCAGTCATTCAGCTTGGACGCCTTCCACATCCTTTCCAATTATCACTTGATAAAATCAGTCTGGGTTTTTATGACGGCGTCTCAGCAATTGATGATATTGCATTTGAAAATTGTGCTCTTCCACCTCCAGTGTTGAGTTGTGACAGTCCTAATCATTTCTGGTGCAGAGACACAAAAGCATGTATTGACAGTTTACTGGTCTGTGATCTTGTGGATAACTGTGGGGATGGATCAGATGAAGACAACTGTAGTAAGTACTTTCTCCATTATTGCTTACTTTATATCAAACCAATATTTACTTGCCAAATTCATTCTTGGAGAAAAAAAGCACAGTACTGTTACAGCCTATCAATGTCACAGCCAGTGATGATTCAACTGAGTAGTTACTTATGAAACACTCTGAAAATTTTTAACTTAAATGCATATGATGAGTTACAATTGAGGGTAAATGTAATTCATTCTCCTTTATTCAAACAAGTAATATTTCTTTAACTTTTGTAAAACACACACATGCCTTATGAGTTTATTTTAAAAGAGAGAATTCACAGTCTACCAGTTGATTTGGGTTAACGTGCTGTCTTTGATTACACTCATGGAAGTACAGTGGAGGACTTATGTGGACTGAGGGGAGTGTATATCTCTTTTTGTGACCTGGAACTCTTTCTGCCTAGAAAACATTAAAATATCTGTACTAGAATATATTAATCATGCTGGACATAATTGTCTCTTTTAAAGAAAGAACTTGTAAGAACTGAGGAAAGCTATGTGTTGTTCACACTTTGACAGTCACCTTGCAGTGCTGAAAGGTGCTGTTGATAATTTTCTCTCTAAAGCACGCATTCCTCAATTTTAAGAACTCAAGAACACTAATATAAAATAAAATTAACTAGCGGTTGCTTTATCACATCCTGAAGTAACTGAATTATGCATATCATAATGAGTCTGAGAAACAGAGGACACTTTACATGCTTGAGGGGATACAAGCCTACACTGATATTTGCTGCAAAAAAACTTAAAACTGATCTGAATTTAAAAGAAAGTGAAGGCTTTCCAGCCTATCTCAGTTTTCACACATGTAAAATGTCTGCCTTTACAACCCATTTTGAGGTCTATAGTAAGAAAGTACTATATGACTTGCAGTTTTAAACATCATAAAAATTAACAGCTTAATTTAAAAAAAAAAAAAATTGGCTATTATGTCAGTTACTGTTTGTGAAGACCAGATGCAAAGATGAAATGTAAGTTCTCCACCTTTGATAACAACTTTTCTTTTTTTACATTAGAAGTAATTAGTCTAATCAATATATTTTGCCTTGGTATTAAATAATAAAATGCATTGTGTTATAAATGCCTCTCTTGAATTTGTGTTTGATAAAGCTATCAAGCTACTACTACTGAGGATAATAAAAATCTAAAACACAACCCATTTTTAGGACTACTTCTTTCATGCAAAAATGTATTACGTCACTCATTACACATACCTACAAGACTATATCCTGTTGTTTATTTCATCCAGTTAACCTCAGTTTTAAATCCTTTACTCACCTAAATTTCAGTTACAGAACTTTGAATGCTTTAATTATAAATATATATAAATTTAATACTATGAATAATAAAATGTTCTCCACAGTTCTGTAAATTAATTATGTCCAAATTGCCGGATATATATTGAAAGAAGAGGTAATTAAGGAAAGATTATTTTTTTCTTTTGTCCAGGCAGTGTGTATTTATTCTTCAGAGGTGAATTTTTGCAAGGAGTTGAAGATGTGTTTTTATCAATATTAGAAATAAATTTTTGCAAGGAGGCAAAGATGATTTTTTTTTTTCATTACGTTAGAAAGTTAATGAAAGTATATTAAAGCACAGTCACCTTTTGATACTGCTTTCACTTGACAGTGTGTTCTGTTTACATTTCAGATCCTGACCTACAGTGTAACTTTGAAAATGGGCTGTGCAACTGGGAGCAGGATGTTGAGGATGACTTTGACTGGATCAGAATACAGGGTCCAACCCCCACGGTTAATACAGGCCCATTGAAGGATCACACGACAGGCACAGCCAGGGGACACTACATCTACATGGAATCCTCTGAGCCACACCAATTCCAAGATAAAGCAGTTTTGCTTAGTCCTCTCTTCAACCCTTCTGGCAATGGAACCTGCATCTTCCGCTTTCATTATCATATGTTTGGAAAGCAAGTTTACAAGCTGTCAGTCTTCCAGAGAACCATGAGTAACACAAAGGGATGGCTGTTGTGGTACAAGTTTGGAAATCAAGGCAACAGGTGGATCAGACAGACACTCCACATCAGCAGCGCTAAGCCATTTCAGGTATGATCCTTCTATGTTGCCAAGTGCTTATTTGCTGCCTCATAAAACACTTAGAACACGTAAAGGACTGTGCAATCTCAAAGCTATTTGTAACTGTCTGATCAAACTGACTTCGAAATACATTTGCAAGATTTTTTTAGGAAATATCTAGGATTTTTTTTTATTTTTTCTTGTGGAATTTACTTCCCCCCCTAAAACACATTATTATAATGCTTTGAATAGGATCATGAGGTATTTTAAGTAGATGCTATTTTTTTTTTTTTTCCAAGCATTTGGTGAAGCAAACTTATCTGAATCTGCTACAGGACAGCTGGGCAAAATTTTGATTCGTTCATGAAAAAAGGATTATTAAAAGGGATATTCTTCTCTATGCCGTACTTTTCCAGAGTTACATGTTAATCTTTCATTATATAATGTCAGAAAAAAAAAATGGTCCAAAATATTTGGGTGCAAGGCAACAGTCAAATATCATTTGGAGAAAGATATGATAATAGTAAATTACAGCTACAAATCTTGATTTATTTTCTCACCTTTTAAAAATTGTGTATGTTATTTACCTGGAAGGAGAGTGCTCATTTTTTTTTTGTCAAGACCCTTTGCCAAAATGTAAAATAGTATCAACATAATGCTAAAATGCTAACAAGACTTTTTTTTTGTCTGGTAGACCTCAGAATGTTAAATGTGACATCAGTGAGCAGAACAGGAATAGCTTGATAAGTGAAAAGGGAAATTTAGAGGTAATTTATTTAAATTAAAGAAAAGCAGTTCTCTGAGCCAAAAATTAAGCATTTCTAAATACTAACAGAGTCAAGTAACAAAACCAGTCCAAAATACACATATTTGCAAAATTTTTGCGGCTTTAGTGACCTAGATTTTCCCTTTTGAATTCAGAACTGCTGTAACACAGAAATCTGCTATGAATTTAATAATTAACAATAAATTATACTTTATAAAAAAATAAATTTCAGGATAAGAATATGTTCCCTTTCAAGATACTCCTTTTTACTATATGGGACACTTGTTTCAACATGAAAAAGAATAGGTTGTTCAGTGTACCTGTCTTTTTAGTTATCTACAGTTATTTTAATCTTCCTGAGAAGTTTACTTACATGACTTTTCCTTAAAAGAACATTTGAAAACGTAGTAAAATAACAATCCATCCATGGTAGCCTATTTATATTGATAATGAATAGTGTTTGATTTTATCTACCTTGAATAAGCATAATACCTGAAGTAGTTTCTCCTCAGAAGAAAGTACAAAGATTCTATTTTAATATCTTAGATAAATGTAGCTGTCTTAGCTTGCTCTATTCATTCAAATTTCTGTGGATACAGAAAAAGAAAATGATGATATTGTGTGAACAATGACAAAGTTCTGTATTTTAGTCCTTTTGGGCTGTGTAGTCTCCTTTTAATCATGATATAAATCACATATCTTCTGTGTCTGTCATATGATATCTAGGGCAACTTTACTATATTGCAAACCATATTATCCAATTCACTTTTTGCTCATCTGCAATATGTGTGTGTATCTCTGCAAAAAAAGATGGTTATGGATCTTTGATACCCCAAAGTATAAATAATACATACAGGAGTTCAATATTCTGTGATTATTTTATAATGCTCTGTCTAGATTTTTTTCAATTTGACTGTTAAGTAACTTGAAAATGCAACTCCACTGTTTAAGTATGCAATTGGTTATTAATGCTATACTGAGTACAATTACAAAAAATTTTAGTAGTTTGAGTATCATATATGAACCCTTACATTTCCCTTAAAATATAAAACTTTATCCCTTTAAATGTGAAAAACAAAAACAAGATGAGGAGAAAATAAATAATGGAAATTTATTGAAAATTACTAGCTTATGGAAGGAAGCTTATATGCAAAATAAAATTGCAATTATGTAGATATAAAATGCCTTTGCTATTTTCCTCTTTTATAAGTGGTTTAGAAAAGTAAACAACTAAATACACTTTAATAATTTTACTCTTATTATCAATTAGGTATTAGCTTAGAAGGTAATGGAATATTGATTTCTATGAATGTAGAATATCACTGTTTTACAAACACAAATACCAGCCAACCTTCTTTCTCCAGCTACTATTTTTAGTAACTGTTGTGCTATTTTTATGTTCTTCTCAGTGTAGAATCCAAAAAGTTTGTATTTTAAGGGCCTGATTGTGAAACATGTATGCCTGAGTATGTTGATAATGGGGCAAATTAGATTTCTCAAATTCCTGCACAGCACTTTAAACCAAGTATAATGATCTGGAATGTGACCAAACATGAAAAGACAGACAGCTGAAGCACAGTGGATCCTTTTCCCTTTGATTTTTACACTGCTATTTGTACCTTTGACAGTCTAACATGCTGTTTTCAGGTACAGTGGTTGCACCATTCATTGCTCATGAGTTAGAAAAAGAATTTTTTTTATATATGGAAGCTTTTTGTATATTCAGTTTGGGGAAAAAATACTTTTTGTCCTGAAAATGACCTCTGTTTTGTTAAAGTAAAATGTGACTTGTGTCCTTGCATTCTTCTGATGTTCTGAATGCCCCCGTCTTGTACTCAGGCTGAGTTATCAAAGCATAAGCACTGAGCAGTCCTATTTCAGACATTCTCACATGTTTGATGTTGGCATTTTAGTGTGGGTTGTAAATGTATCAAAAAGAATTAACTTAGTTGTCTCCTTTTGTTTAATTTGATTTTACATAGGATGATGTGAGTTAGAAGGTAGCATTTCTGCAAGGTAGAAATCATAGAATCATAGAATGGTTTGGGTTGGAAGGGACCTTAAAGACCACCTAGTTCTAACCCCCTTGCCATGAGCAGAGACACTTTCCACTAGAAATGTTCAATATGACTACAGCTGGGGGAAGGGAGGTTTGTTTCATTGGTTTTTTTTTTCTTGTTGTAAATCCTAGAACCCTTACAGATTCCCACATGCCATCTCCCTTTTAAGTTCCTCAGCAAATAGGATCTGAAGTTATAACCACCCAGTGCTGAACTGGGAGGCATTCTCTAATTAGAATCACTGAGCATCATGTCTAGATCAGATAGTGGAAAACATCTTTGAGGATCACTTACCCTTGTAGACATGAAGCAATGAAAGCCAGCCTTCAGGATTGCTTTGTTTTACTTTACTACATGGTATTCACTGAGTAAAGCATTACAAGCATCATCAGTCCCAACTTAGACAGGCACCTTGGAAATTTTACCCCTAACAGCTGTTGTCTGTTGAAGAGGAAGCTTTGGGTCACTACCAAAGAAATAGCTACTAAAATGAATATATTTCACAATACTTTGGATGAAAGAGAAAATTAGTTCTGAAATTGTTTTCTATGTTTGTCACAGCCCTAATAATGTATTATTTGTGATCTGTGACTATATCATCAAAGACAACATCAGTTGTATGGCCATTCAAATGGGAAGGGTGAGGTGTTAGTTGTAATAAATCCTCAAGTATACTTCCTGTATGGTGCTAAATCAAGAGCCATCTTTATTTTTTAGCAGCAGAATTTGTCTAAAGACAGATAAGAATCTAAAGGAAGTTTTCTTCATTTTTGAGACACTAGATTAAGGTGATTGTTTTGTCTTTTAATATATTAATTTAATTTTCACTTTTTATCTTTTCATTTCTATTATGGAGATATAGGGCATGTTATACATCTTCTTACAGTGATTTTCAAATTCAAAGGCAAATTATCTCACTCTGACCACATTTTAGTCTTAGTTACCCTTATCTTTTAGCCATGTAATTAGTTGTGGAGGCATATAGTTACAGCTGAGTTTCTAACCTTGATTATAGGACTGTGATAGGTTTTCCTTAAGTAAACCCAGCTACTTCTTGTATTATGGTTTTTGCATGCCGTTGACATAAGATTGGTTTGATGTCAAATACATGTGTAGTAAACATATATTATTTGCATCCAGACTCTTACTGTTCATCTGAAAAGAGAGACAGAAAGGCCTAAAAAATATATTTAAGGTACTACCAGGTAGCTGGTCACACTGATATAGGCAGTACCTACTTTCTCACTCTCTCCTCCTTCCCTTTTCATTCGTCAGTGAGATGAGATAGTGATTCTTCTTTGAAGATTCTGATAATCTGCTCTGTAACAAATGAAACAGAATCACAAAGATCACTCTTCAGTTATCTCTGCAATTCTAGGTGTTTCTTGTAGTTACTTTCCTGAGAAGAGAGCAGATTGATCAATACAGTACCCCCAGCCATTTCTGTAATAAAAAAAAAGAAGGTTCTAGAGAAAAATTGACCTTTTGGTATAATTCTGCTTTACAAACTATTTTTAAAGTAGTTTTGAGTTCTGTTTCAAACAAAAACCCTGTGCTATGGCAAATTGTGAAGTTTCAGAATATATTGTTTTTATTTCATGCATCTCTACTGGTGATAATTATATTACAAACATGATTAACATAGCAGGACTTGTTATAGTAGACTGAATACTCTTTATATTAATTTAAAAAAGGATAATGACTTGCTAGGCTTCATCATCAGCTATAATATCCTTGAAGTAAGAAAATTTCAAATTCCATTTCCTATATAACGAGCATCAGAACTATTGAAATCTCAGATTCTAGATCTTGTATCACATTTCACAACAACTCAGAGAGAAACTTTTGTGGGGTTTGTAATGTCAATATTTCCATAGATCAACTTCAATGTGGGAGTTTTGCTGTCTTCTCTAATCATTAACTGATAAGTGTCAGGTTGAAATTCTGGACTTGTACTGGTATAGTCCAAAGAATGGAGCTGACCAAACTTAGTCATAGTCTACTTCTTGCATGCAGCTTCACTGGAAGAGTGCACATGCTTTTATATTGTCCCAGAGAAGTACTATTTCCTACTGCAAAAACCAATGTGAGGAGACCATGTTCCAGCCTGTTACAGTTGCATAACAGCACATGCAGCTAGGACATATCCTTTCTACTCACAGTGTTGTTAGAAGGAAACTGCTTCTGAACAGTTTGTGCTCTTTCTTCTGTATATCCTAAGAAAATGAATCAAAGTGATTGTGTGTTTGCCCTTACATTAGGAATATTAAGCTGAAAAAAAATATAGAAGTAGAAATGTTTGACCCTTTCTAGAATACTTGGGTAAAAAGTGTTCCTCTTGGAAAGAGAGATGGTTGAGATGTAACAGAGAAATATCAAATAATCAGTGTCATAGAAAAGCTGTATAGAGAATGATCATTAACGCTTTCTCTGAATCCAGAGAATGAGAGGTACTCTGTGAAATTATTAGTCAACATAATTAAAACAAAATGAAATACTCTTCTAGGATGGTCTGTTGTACATTTCATTGCCAAGGGATGTTTTGGGTACAAGGAAGTATGAATGAGATCAATAAGTAACTTGGCAAATTACTGAAAGAAAAGTCTCTTAAGGGCCTCTAGCACCACAATGAGGCTGTAACCTACCACCTGTGATACACTGACAAGAGTTTGGGAGCCACCACTGCATGCCTGTTTTACTCTCATTGTGAATGTGGCAGCAGTCTACTGGGAGACAGACTTCAGTTAGCTGGACAGATGACCTAACCTCTGCTACATCTGTCCTCATGCTGTGAGGCACTGTGCTGCAGACAGTTTTGGGTACAGCAAGAGGCTCGCCCTTTTTGGTATTTTAACTGTGACTTCAGATTTTCTGCAATCACCTTCACCCTTATTGAACCAAGTTTATTGTTGTCAAGTGTTGTTAGCCTTCTGCCTTGATCTGATTGTATGCTTTCTTCCTTTGTTCAGGACCTCATTTACAGTGTGTGCTGACATACCAGTAGGAGCTTGTTAATGTTGTTGGCCAGATGAGTATCTTTCATTAAAATCTGGTGTTGAAGCAGCTCTGAATTTATCAAGGACTATAAGATGTTTACTACACCTCTAATACCCAGTTGTGATAATTTTTCTGTTATTGCTTTTGATCCATTCTCTGGTAGCAATTTTCACACAAAGATTTAGTCATCATGAATTCGCACTCTAGCAACAGCTATAATTTCAACCTTCAATTTGTCATTCCTTACAATCTCCTGAAATTACTATTTATGGATTACTTTTTCTTCTTTTTTATTCCTTTAAAAGATACCAGATGTTTCTGTTGCTTCTTACTCCTCCTATTCTACTCAAAGCACAGGGATATCCAGCCATATTTGCTGCAGCTTGGTAGCTCTTTTTCTGGACATTATTTTTCTTCATCTCTGATCTGTGCATTGACTTCTTTCATCCCTGATACCTGCTTGTATGTTACATGCTGCTCTTTAGTTTTCTGATTTATATTGTGTTATTGGTTTCTCATCTGTTTATAATCATCATTCTCAGTTTTATTTTCACTGTGGCAATGTAA
This sequence comes from Antrostomus carolinensis, assembly GCF_000700745.2. Classification (NCBI taxonomy): domain Eukaryota; kingdom Metazoa; phylum Chordata; class Aves; order Caprimulgiformes; family Caprimulgidae; genus Antrostomus; species Antrostomus carolinensis. Next base: position 52,284 of record NW_010315547.1, read on the forward strand.
AGCCTGTGGTTGCTGACTGACCTATACAGTTGTGTATGCAGTTTCCTCTGGAGCAATTGTTTATTAATTGGCTAATAGATTCATATTGAGAGGGAAGGGTTATTCACATTTTTTAGTCCTTCATTGATCATAAAATCAAAGAATTATTTGGGTTGGAAGGGACTTTAAAGATCATCCAGTCCAACCTCACTGATGTGGGCAGGGCCATCTTGCACTGGATGCAAGGTTGCTCAAAGCCCCATCCAACTAGACCCTGAATACTTCCAGTGATGGGGCATCCACAACTTCTCTTGGCAACCTGTTCCAGTATCTCACCACCATCATCATAAAATTTTCTTTCTATGTCCAATCTAAATCTATCCTCTTTCAGTTTAAAACCATAGCCCCTTGTCCTGTCACTACAGGACTTGGTAAAAAGTCTCTCTACATCTTTCTTATAGGCCCCTTTTAAATATTGAAAGGTTGCAATAAGGTATCCTCAGAGCCTTCTCTTCTCTAAGCTGGACAAACTCATCTCTTTCAGCTTTTCTTCATAGGAGAGGTGTTCCAGCCCTCCCCTATGATGATATTTTTGTGGCCATCCTCTGGACCCGCTCCAACAGGTCCATTTCTTTTTTGTGCTGGGGCCCCCAGAGCTGTATGCAGTACTCCAGGTGGGATCTCACCAGAGCAGAGTAGAAAGGGAGAATCACCTCCCTCAACCTACTGGGTATGCTTTTTTTTTTAATGCAGCCCAGGGTATAGCCTACAAATCCCTACAGGCTGGTTAAAAAAAAAACAAACCAAAACAAAAAAAACCCACCCAAAAACCCAACCATGCCTGGCAGGGTGTGATGTGCAGAGATGGTTACAGGGTCTCTGGGAGCTGTGCCAGAGAATGCTGATGTCAGGCCAAATCACGTGAATTGCTTCATGCCTGTAGTTGAAGTATCAATGCCTTTTGGTATGACGACTCTAATACTTGTACTTGTATGACCTAGAGTCCTCCACCATGTCCTGTCCTCATGACCAGGATCAAGGTCTGCCTTGGAGGGCTGTAGTGGACCAGGAACAAAAGCTGATATATCTCATGTCCATACTTGCAGGACTTGTGTAGACTCTAGTTTGGGCAGTTCATGCTTAGGTTTCTTCACCAGTCCACGATCTAGATGAGAAATAATATGTACCTAGAGTGGACAATGAGGGAACTAGGACTCTTGTGGGAAGGAATAAAAAAAAAAAAAACCACCCCAAAACAACCAACCATAAAAATTTGTGGTTGTCAGTGAACTTTGATAAAAAAAGCTATTCATTACCTACAGTATGATGTGAAATAGAGAGAAATTATGTCTTGAAAATGTGTGTGGTGCCATGCAGTATAGTTGAAAGGCAAAAAGTAGTGTGATTTTCTTTGAGATATCATGTATTTCTTCTTATGGCATAAAGCTGTAAGTAAAAAAAAAATGTGGCAACCCAGACAGAGGTCC
>NW_010315548.1:0-1756 GCF_000700745.2 Antrostomus carolinensis
AACTCACAACATTCTGTGATTCTATGAAACCCATGAGCTGACCCACTGCTGTCACATGCAGGGCTTGCAGGAAAAAAGGGATCATCTTGCCTTCACAGAATCCCAGAATTGTCTTGATTGAAAAAAAGCCCTTTAAGATCATCAAGATTAACCCAACACTGACAAGTCTCCAACTAAACCATGTCCCTCAGCACTATGTCTACACGACTCTTAACTACATCGCATCAAGCTGGGCAGGAACTCCAACAGCAGCAGAACCCTCTCTGCCCGTTCCTGGCTATGGGTTGATATTGGTTCTGTGTTTGCAGAAAAGCAGATTACTTTCCTTCCTGCTTCTTGTGCAAGCCCTGTTAACCCAAGAACTTCTTTTCCCCGAGATGACTCCACATATCATGCCGAGATGCAATGTATTTAGCATTTTATCATGCAAGTACGAGGAGGTGCAGCACAAACAGGCTTTCTCACAGTGATAAACCTGAAAGACCAGGATGATATCTGTGCAACGCAGAGAAACAAGGAACTATTGTAACTTGCAGGTTGAGAATGAATAAACAATAGTTATGCGTATGCAATAAAATTATCCTCGTTACCTAAAGATGAGCAGAGATGAAAATCACATCCAACCATCACCCAAAGCCAGCGTGTCCAGCTCAAAATCAGAATTTTCTGCTTTAAGCCCTGGCATTACTGCTGCTCTCTGCAGCGTGTCTGATGCGACAGGCTGAAAACATGCATCTTATACACGCCAGGACTGAGTTCCATTAAAAGCACAGGTAATTTGGGCCTATAATTAACTCCAGGGACAAATAATAGCATTTATGAGTCAAATTCACCCGAGGGCAACCACAACAAAATACTACTCAGCTGAGTCACAGGGAAAATTGGCAGGAGGGTTGAATCGTCTTCCAAAGCCAGAGCCAGTCCGTTTCCTCCTCCAGCGTGCCTTGTGCGCTCAGGGTTTATGAAAACGACCTGCATGAGATTATCTGCAAATACTCTGAATTACACTCTTCCCCATGTCATTCCTTGGGGTTTCACCACTCGTGAGCCACTGTGCTGGGCAGTGGGAAGGTGCGAGGCTGCTCTCAACTCATGGGAGCTGATGGTGCAGCAGGTCCATGGACATCATCTGACAGTCCCTGGGATGTCAGGGAGCCCATTTCAACCTGGATAGAGGGCTGTCTGCTTGCCCGTGCTCAAGGAGAGACTTAAAAGATAATAGGGCATCAAGAAAATAAAGGCAAAACTAAGGAAAAACAACCAAAAAAAAGAAGAAAGGAGAAAAATCCTTCTCTCGTTGCCACCACCCTTAATCCTAGAGATATGTATTGGTGTATTAAACAGTTTGTGAGATGATTATGCAAGTGAAATCTCTGCAAATCTTTTAAAAAAAAGAAAAACAAAACCAAACCAAACCATTGATTACTTCCTCACTCTCCCGTTGGCTAACCTTTTGCAGATTTACCAGATAACCCACCAAATTGCTTCAAGTTCCATTGCCCTCCCAGTCTCTCTCGGTGTGATTTGAAGCAGGGAGCCCGGGCACCGCCGACAGATGCGGGAAGGAGCCGGAGCTGCCCACGAAGCCACGCATGTGGGTATTTTAAGAAACATCTGCTGCAGTTTAAGATATTAGGAGGCACATCGAGATGCCCGAGTGGCTTGGAACAGATCAGCGTGGGTGAAGGCAGAAAAACAGCTCTGGGGGCTCTGGCTGAGAAAGAAAGAGATGTTCAAAACCCACCTGGACACTTTC
>NW_010315548.1:1786-21158 GCF_000700745.2 Antrostomus carolinensis
CCCTGGACACTTTCCTGTGCAACCTGGTGTAGGGAGCCTGCTTCGGCAGGGGGGTTGGACTGGATGATCTCCTGAGGTCCCTTCCAACCCCCACCACACTGTGAAAGCATTTCCCAGAGCAAACACTGCTGCTGCTGAAATCCTTCCCTCCTGCTGGGGACACAGCAACAGCCACTCAGAGAGATGTGGACATCATGAGATGCCCACTGCCACCTCCACCCCTAAGGCAACCCAAGGGACCACACAGCAGAACATCCTTATTTAGGCCAAAAGAAGGTCAAACTCCTGAGTCCAGCTCTGGTGACCTGCTCACTTCACCCACTGCTTCCTCAGCAGCTGCTGCAGGAGTTGCAGTCAATAGAATAATTTGAGATGTTATTTTCACCGGAAGGGCGATAAAAGCAAACCATCATTAATAGCAAATAATTCTTCTGCCAGAATATGACTGTGTGAAAATGAGCCTCATCCCTGTCATTACAGCACTCTCACTGTTCTGCTAAGGCCCTAACGCTCCACAGCTGCTGATGGATAAGGAATGAAACCATCAGCTCTGACGCTAACGGGGTGCAGGTACGTTGAGCAAACATCTCTGTGACCTTCAGCCACTCACACGCAGGGCAAAGCCTCAGCACCACCAGCCTGCCTGCCCATGACCACGTTCTACCTAAACCCACTCTCATTTTGGTGGTTCCTGCTGCACCTCCAGTTTTCAGACCTGTGTTTCTATTCAACAAGGGAGAGGATGCTCCAGCACATTGCTCCAGATCTCCCAAGGGATGTGAGCAAAGGACCCCACCAATCCCATACCTTGGTTTCCACAACCCTACCCTCTTTCATGACACCACCATTGACCCACACAGATCCAGCCAAGACAAAACCAAACTCTTTCCTTCTCCTTTTGAACCCTCCAAGCCTCTCTAGAGAGAGAAAGGTTTACCGGGGAGTGGTGAGGTTTCAGGGAGAAACTGCTCATCCTCCCTGAGAAGGAGGAATCCTCAGGGGAAGGAAGACCTTAACTCAACATGTCTAACTGGAAAGGAAAAGGAAGATCCTGCTGTCCCTGCACACCTTCATCCAAAGCTCCATGCAGGACATAAGCCACAGGCAGCTCAGCACCATGCAGCAGAGCTAAAGGAGCCCGTGCCACCCTACAGAGCTGCCCTGGTCCTCACTGGGGAAACACTGGTGGAAATCTGCTCAATGCTGGGATGCCCCACAAACCCGGCACAGTCTGGGCTGGAGCCAGGTCTGCAGCTGGGAGCCACCAGCTTTGCTTCCCTTCCCATTACAGCTCCAGCACATTCCCACAGATGTGGTTACCAAAGACCCTTGGCCACCTCCATCTTCACCACGGGCTTTGAGCATGGCTAGCTGAAAGGCAGTCCAGCTCCGGTGCTGACAAGTGCCACAATCCCCCTTCCCGGTGCGGGATGACACCCCTTACCTGGCATCGTCATCGCGGGCGATAAGAAGGTGCATGTGACTTGTGGCTGACGCCGTCCTCAGGATGTCCACGGCCCTGTGAGACAAGGACCACAGCACCTCAGTGCTGGCTCGCAAGTGGTGCTCCACCAAGCTCACCCAGCCACCTATCAAAGCTGATGGCAAACTGGGCAGAGACCCCCGGCCTGAGCAAACCTCATCAGCAACCAAGTGACCTTTTTTTCACTGGATGCCTGTGGAACATCCCCATTTCCTGCCCTGGCAGCGGGGCTGGAGAGCAGCCAAGTTGCAGCCTGATTTTCCCACTTCTGCAATAAATTAGAAGTCCTCAATAATAAAGCAGACCCAGAAGATGTACGTGGTGGTGAGCAAATACCTCCCCACCCATCTCCTCCCTCGGGAAGTTTCTGTCTCAGGGGTGTCCACTTTCTGGTTCAAAATACACGTGTCCCCTTAGGAGTCAGGACAGCGTGTTGGAGGCCAGACACAGCCTCCCTGCAGCTGCAGAGGTGTCCTCAGGGACCTCCTCCATCAAACCCCAGCTGCTCTGGGGCTTTGGGAGCAGAAGCAGCTCCTCATATGCTTCCCAAGCATCTATCCAGCCTAAGCGCACCGTGCAGAAGTGCAAGGCAGCAGCAGGCTAGAACCACGTATAAGGGAAAAGAGGTGCCCCCAAAGTGCTGAACTCCTATTTTTAATATTAATTATTTTCTTGGCAAGGATCTGAGGGGTTGGATCGAAGCTCTGGAGGGAATCCCTGTGCAGAGCAGCGCTGTTGGTCTTGGGCACTGGCTCATCTCCTGGGCTTGGAGCTGCTGGGCTTGCTGGGAGCTGCAGCAGATGGAATAGGGGTGCCAAGAGCTGTTAAAACCCAGCATTTTGGGGAAATATCTGGATCTCTCACAAATACACTTTGGGTTCACTGGTCTATTTTTACACAGAAACTTTTCATTTGATAATTCCCAAGGTGGCTCTCATGGCTGTGTCACTGCACAAAGCGATGCCCTGGCGTCCTCCCTGCAACCTGCAGCCTAAACCACTTCCCAGAATTACACAAAAGCAAGAGGAATGCAGAATGTCCGTGTAGATCTGGTACCTCTCGCTTGTCACTCCAATTAGGGATTCTCCATTGACCTCCAGAATCTGGTCTCCTGGCTGTAGGCGCCCTAGAAAAGAAAACTAATGGATAGAAACTGCAGAAAATACAGCTTGAAGGAACTGGGAGAGGTTGGGCAGTTCCTCCCTTTGCCCAGAGACAGGATGAAATATGCACAGGTCGTTCCCAAGATGCTCATCTGACCTGTTTTTCAAGACACCCAGAGATGAAGTTTCTGCAACCTCCCCGAACAGCCCGTGCCAGTGTCACAGCACTTCCTCTCCTGTAGGAAGTTACAAAAGCAAATACCAAAAAAACCCAAAACCGTAATAAATCCCACACTGGTTTGGGTTGGAAGGGACCTTAAAGATCATCCAGTTCCAACCCCCCTGCCAGCAGCAGGGACACCTTCCACTAGACCAGGTTGCTCAAAGCCTCATCCAACCTGGCCTTCAACACTTCCAGGGAGGGGGCATAAAGCTTTTACTTAATTCAGTTTGAGGTCAGGGAGAAAACCACAAGTGGCATTTCCACCTGTCCTGGATTTATTTTTCTTTAATATAATAAAAAATGATGTTGTGACATTTGCAGAGGGGAGTGGGGAATCTTTCTAGCTTAAGTTATGAAAGGTGGACTCTACAGAGCCCTGCCTGTTTGAAGATGCTCAGAATGAAATCAGTAGCCTAGAGCAGAGCTGGATTGGCAAAGGGATCTCCAGTTGTTCTGGGGCTACAGGCAGCCAGTGGCACGTGGGAAAGGACAGGTAGCAAAGTGGTTCTTCATGTGGTAGAGCTGGATCTTGCTTTAAAGACATGAAGCGATCATATTTGTGCTGTAGAAGCCAAGACAAGGCTGCCATCAGATGTTATAGTGATTGCCACAGTGGAAGAAATTCCCACCCCACTGCTGGAAAATCTCGGAAGAATCACCTGGAATGTCTAAAAAGGTGACATATAAAATACACTGGATTTTAGCTTTTCTTAGACTTTGTGGTGTTCTGCACCATGTTCAACTCACCGTCTGCATAAGCAACACCCCCTGGCAGGATCCTCTTGACATAAACTCCATATTCTTCTCCAGTGAGTTCCTTGATGCCACCAATTACCTTAATACCTGGAGGAAAAGAAGAGCCCATGACACAAAGGCAGAAGAATCACAGTTTCCACAGGCTGTCTCAGAGGGATGCAGCTTTGGGTACAGCTCCTGGTCACCCCAGCACCACCTGACACCCCCTGTTAAAAACTATTTATAGAAAGCCCCACATAGCCCCTGTGCTACACAAGCAGCAGAAGAAGCAACAGGATGCGGCCACTGACACGTTCTTCTTGTACTAAATCCTACACTGAAACCAAAACACAGGGCTGTGCTGGCTGCTAAGGAGAAAAGTAGCTCTGTCCCAGCTGAAAACCAGGACAAACACAAAGGCTGAAGGCATCAAGTAGCATCTGCTCAGAGCAACAGCTGTGGAGAAAAAGCTTCTCAGAAAGGTGTAGCAAGGAGCAACCACCTTCCCCAACCCTGAGCTCATCGCTGGTGGGAAAGGACCCAATTCTGCTGCGGATGCCTCAGCCTGTTCTCGTGTCTCAGATAAGAATTGTCATAGGAAACATTACTGGAGAGAAGCGTTTTCCCCAGGAGACCCTCTTTGAGGTGCAACATCTGGACAAGCCCCAGGTTCAATACAGTGTTGAGAACATCCCTCGCCTGCCTGCCAGGCTCCAGCAGCATCTCCACTGCAGCCTTTGAAGCTGCCACCAATGACAGAGCCACACGTCAGGAGTGACCACTTTTTGTCAGAGTTTGGACCCGGGAGGAGCAGCCCCAAGGGAGGAGCCAAGGGACAGAGATGAGCTTTGGTGCAGCTCTGAAACCCCCCGTAGCAGCACCTTGGCACGGCCACCTCTCCAGCCACGAGACCTGTCCCTGCTGGTGTGCGTAAGCTGGCTGGCAGGAAAAGGCCCAGGAGACTTATTTGTCCAGGGCTCATTAGGTCCTGCTTTGAAGATCCAGACTGTGGACAGGAGGATTAAAAAGCCTGACTTTAATTAACAAATCTCTCCCGACAGCTGCTGGTCAGGCGTTCTGCTGCTCTGGACAGGAGGGCACGCTGAGGACAGCGGCACCACGGAGGAGGCATGGCCAGTGTGGAGCCAGCTTCATCCTCTGGCTGCTGTCCTGGGGCGATGAGCTGCTCTGAGCCTTGGTGGGGTCTTGGGATGCATGAAGTGACTCCCTCCAGGGGAGCACAGAACAGTTTCTTCCCCAAAACATGAGACCTCTTTCTGAGAGGAGCAGGAGGAGAGCAGTGGACCCTGGATTGGGATTACATGGCACAACAGCACTATTCCCATCCCTAGTTCCCTTTCCTTTATAACCCAAGCTCTTCTCTAAGCAGCTTTCAGCTACCTCTAGGGAAAGGCCTTGCCTCTCAAGTCACCTTACATTAAAATTGTGATTAAAACCAGGAGTTTTAATCACACATTTGTCACAACTTTTCATTTCATTCCCATATGCACCAATCGCTGCTTCTCCCAAGCACAAAACACCAGCTCCATCCCAGTGCTGGAGTTTATTCCCTGGGTTTGGTGTGTTAAAATACACATCTCCCAGGTGTCCAGGAGGAGCTATTTTACTCACGGTAGTGGGAACTCACGGCAAGACACCTCAGGAAAAGACAAAGTTGTTCTCCATTACTTTTTTTTTTTAAATTAACTAAAATGTTAAATATTTCCCAAAAGAGGTATCTCCAAGCAGCACGAGCCTCACCATGGCATGGAGACAGGTCACACACCTGAGGACCAAAACAGGGAAGAGGTGCTGCAGCCCCAAAGCCTGTTGACAGAAGGTAAAACCTGCTCAACACTGAGGATGCTCAGCTGGAAAGCTTCTCAGCTCCCAACCTGGCTGAGGTGGCTGCAGGTGGGCTTGGCCACCACTTAGCAGAGAGACCCTGGGGAAGAAGTTCACATTTGGAATGGGGTTGGGAAACCCCTGGCATGGGGGGTCCTGCAGGACAAAAGCCCCATCAGTTCCCCAGATGGTGAGGACACTGGAAGTCCAGGTTAAGCCACAGTGATGACTCCAGAAGTCATCCTATGTCTGTCCTCACACCGGAACATGAAGTAATTAGGAATGATAAAAGACATTAGACAAATCACGTAAAAATCTGTGTCGAGGAGGAGGAGGAGCTGCAGCATCACCCAGCAGCCCAACAGGACCTGTCACGGCTCCTCCGCCGAGGTATCAAACCAATAATGACTCATTTCCCTTTTGTGTCTGCAAATCAATTGTCATAATGGCTTAATATAGCTGAAGTATCTACAAATCCCCCCTTATCCCCGACGACGTCCGGAGAAAATCCGATCTTGTTATTAAAATCGGTGATTACTCACAGTGTTGCTCCCAGACACACTCCAACTTCGATGAGAGGGAGGAAAAAACCCCGATTTTTAACTCTCTTGTTGGCAAACCAGCTGGGTGCAGCCAGGCTCTGCCCACGCTGCCCTCTCAACCCATCACCTTGCCAAGGAGGTACCAGTGATGCCCATCCTGCCCCATGAGATGCGCACTGGGGAGTCCCCACCACAGCAGGGAGGAAGAGGAGGAGGAGGAGGAAGGGCTTATCCCATGACCAAGCCATGGGACAGCCCAGGACTGATTGCAACAACCCTGAATCAAAGATTGTGGTGGTAGCATTCCCGGGAGTCTTTGTATTTTATAAACTCTTCCTTAAATCATATTTATATTTGGGACCCAGTGGAGGTAAATAACGGCTCTTTAATTATCGCAGCAGCAGAGTCCCGGTATAATGCTTATTAAGTCATACTTAGGGCCAGATAATCTAGCCTATTTTGGATCCCTCTATTTAATCTTCCCTTTCTGGCAAAGGTCCTGGAGCTGATGCCCATGTCCTCACTATTTTCTCTTTTGCAGAATAAATATTTACAGGGAAACTCCAGGTGGGTGTACAGGTGAGACCGACCGAGATGGCATTTTCTTTAGATTCTTAGCAACTCTATAAATTTCTTCAAGACCTTCAAGCTTCTCTGGTGCATCTAATCCTGCTCCCACTAATGCCAGTGTCACAGTTCTCAACTTCTCAAGCTGCAATCTCAGTTGCTCCTGGCTCCCTGTTCCATGGGTCAAGGGGTGTCCTGGCTAATCTGGTTGTTTGGCCCAACTGTAATTATCCCCGGCACATCCCGAGCTCCCCGGCCGCCGTGCCACGCTCCCGGCAGCGCGCACGGAGAAGGGCCGCCCGCTTTGCGCCTAAGCTAGCAATGTTCAATTACATTTCCCTTAATCCCTTTGTTGATCTTGCAGCCCTGGCCAGCTTTTTCTGTCTGGAGGAAGGGACAGATTGGAGGTGAATCACTCGCTGCCCTGTCCTAAGAAGATGAAGGTCAAGATAATGAGATCTCGGTGTTTCTGAGAAATGCTTCTTAATCAGCACTTCCCTTTGATGGCTATTCTTTAATTCAAAGTTCAGGTTTTAGGAGCTGCCAGGTAACCCCTTTGAACTTCTGCTGAGGTTCACATGTGGGTTTTCACCTAAAGCCACAGAGCAACAGACCCGGGGCCAAACGCTGACCTGCCACGCCAGCACCAAGCAGGCTGATGCTGCTCTAAAGAAACTGCTGGAATAACATCCACATCTGAACACAAGAAATTCATGGAGGAATCTTTTTTCCCCCCAATAAAACATATTCTGAGCAGACACATCTATGGAAGATACATGGCTCCTGCAAGCACCAATGGGTCCTCAGCAGAGAGGGATGAATTCTGGAGGACAATCGCTTGTCTTTGGTGTTTCATACCTCACAAGAGAGGATGAAGAAGGCTCATGATGGCATGAGAAAATCCACGTCATTATACCTTCCTGCAGCACATCACAAGAATGTGTAGAGGGTCTGCAAGACCCTGCAAAGACCCTCTGGCCACAGACTGGGAGAAAGGAGGAGTACTGGGACCCAGAAGAGTGACTAGCAGTGGGTTGCAACATCTGTGAACTTCTTCCAGAGGTCAGCAACAGCCTCGTCAGGCTTTTCTGGGTCTCTTCCTTTAATGAGCTAATCTAACCCAACAGCTAAAATCCCATCAACTCAACCAAATCCACCTCTGGAGATTAAAATGTCATATACACCAAACAAAGACATTTTGCTGAGGTCCAGAAGATGGGGGAAGAGTCAGCAAAGCTGTTCCTCCACAACAGGAAGCCCCATTACCTGAGAGGTGGAAACAGCCAATAATTAATCTATAATTAATCTCAGGTTTTAGGAAACCTGACCTTGTTTCTCTGTTGAGTTTGACTTCTCAGGAAGGAGCCCCAAGTTGTCACCCATGGACCTCACCAAGGAGCCCAGAGCTGCTCTACACAATGATGGGCTACGCTCACAATTAAAAATTATGGAGGAGACTCCATGGTGGACCCCAAGAAATCCTGATACAAGACAGCAATTTTTAATAAAGTCCATGAAAGTGCACCAGTATTTATGCTGCTGGGTACACAGAGGTCATCTGAGAGGCTCTGCTGGATCCTTTTAGGTTGAGTTTCATGAACCTGTGGCTATTTCTCACATTCTGATGGATATGACCATCTCTTTTCTCTTCTCTTCCATGCTTTGAAGTTCAGAGCAGTGTGGAAGGACATCTGACTCGCTTGGTGCTCATACCCTTACCCGTAGGCCAAACTTTCCAAAAACAAATCATACAGCCTGGTCCGACAAAAGCTGCAACGCCCTGCGTCACTCATCGGGGTGGCTTTCTGGGACACCCTGCCTGCAGTGGCAGCTGGGAAGTGCTTGAGATTTTAGTTATTTTTTATTATTATAATTTTAAAAATGGGGTTTTTTTTAATTTATTTTAATTAATTCTGAAAATTCTAAAACTTTTTTTAGAATTCTTTTTTTCCCCTCTCATCCTGCTTCAGGGGAGGAGCTCTGGCCCCAGGTTCCTGCAGAGTTCTCAGCATTGGGATTTTGACCTTATTTTAACCTCCTGGCTGCAAAAGGTGCAAAATCAGCTGCTCGGCACAGGCTGGGCACAAGAATCGATATTTCAGTGAGATATCAGACTTCCCTGAGGGACACACATCACAGCATGGGCGCTGGGGACCAGGGGGATGTTTGAGCTGTCCCAGCCCACCCTGATGTCCCTCAGAGAGCTTCAGTACTCACCCAGCCCATTTGCACAGTCGTAGAAATCAAAGCAATGCACGGCTCGATCCATCCCGTACGGTCCCATGAGTGTCCTGGGGGAGAGAGGAGAAGCATCTTTCTTTCACAGGATAAAATAAAGAGATGCAGAGCTGCCCAACCAACATGCACAGGAGCACATCCTTCCCACCGCTCCAGACATTGCCCATAAAATGATGTGGGGACACAGGTTGAGGGACACAGCCCCACATATTAAGCTCACACTGGCAAAAATCAACCCCCTCCCCACACCCCATGAAGTTTTTACAGATAAATGAGAGAATATTTGTGCAGGGGCTGGACATCATCCTCCCCACCCAGCAAATCTGATGGACCTGTCTGTGATTCATTACCCCAGATTAACGGGGCTGGACAGCTGTCCAGCTCCCGGGAAATGAGATCAGAGCTCAGACCAGTGTTCTGGGAATAAACCAGTTTCACAAATACAGACAGCCTGTAATGAAGACAGCTGGGCACCATCCGCTCCCGAGGTTTTGTAACCCAGGCAGCCTCCATCCCTCTGGGAAGGGGTCTGGAAGAGGAGGATGTGAGATCTGCTGAGACACTTCAAGTCCCTGCCTTGCCAGGTTGAGGGTGGGAGCTTCTCATCACAAGCCAAAATGGGTGGAAGAGCATCACACACCTGAGCTTCTCCCGTGCCAAGTAACTGTCCCAACCACCCCACAGTCTCCTCTTAAACACCTTCTGGCAAGGTGGGTGTCCCAAATAAATGACACCAAAAGTGCCCAGCTCCACTTTGCCCTAGCTGGGGACTCTGGACTCCAAACCCAAGACCACCAGCACTTCTTCTTGGGTGGCCCGTGGTGGTAACCCTCGTGAGGATGGGTAGACACAAGGATGGGTGGACCTTGATCTGAAAAACCCAGAGCCAAATGTGCCAGAGAGGAAAGCAGGGGTGAAGGGTTCCCAAAACACTCCACTTCCCAGGATTTCAGTCACAAGGTGTTTCTGAATCAATATCAGATGTAAAATCTGGATGCAGCTGAGGAGGGACAACACCACAGAGCACAACAGGCTCCCCTGAGTCCAGTGGGACACAGGAAAGGAATAAACCTCAGGTATTTCACTTTGCAGGCATCAAAAATACCTCTCACAATACCAAGCTACCTACAAAGTCAGCAGCACCCACCTCTAAGAACCAAACTGGAAACATTTTCTCCTCTTTAAAATAATCCCCCTTGATATTCTTGCAACATTTCATGAATTCAAGAGACTGAACAAACAACTGGCTACATCTGGCTATCAGAAAATGGAGCTTGAAGACATCCCATGAAGCTACAGCAGCTCTGGGCCCAGACGGGTTCAATTTCCCATCCAGTATTTTCAGAGTATTTTAGGTAAATCACTAAGAAAACTCCACCACGAGTAAACAGAAATAGCTCAACCCAGGCTGAAACGCGACATAAGGATGGAGGTTTCAGTCAAGCAGATGCCTCCTTGATGCGATCAACTTTTATCCGCGCCGCGAGGCACGAACGGCGGAGCAGAGGCGAGATTTGCTAACGCCAGACACGCAAGAAACCCCACAACAAGCACTAGTTATGGTGATGATGTCCTCAGCTCTTCCTACTGCACACCAGCCACCCCTGCCACTGAACCCTGCTCCTGGAGAAGCCACAGCAGATGGACCTTGACTAGAGGTGGCCACCAGGACCCCCACGGTTGCCCCGTGTCCCCTTCACCATTCCTGCCCCGGGTGTGTGGCGATTACCTGCTGATGATGATGGCTCCCTTGTAAAGGACAGAGACGGCGGGCATCTTGCTGGCAGCAGCAGCCCAGCCCTGCCCGGGCACCAGCCACTCTGATTTGGCAGGAATCAGTTAAAATGATGGGAAAAAAAAAGGGGGGGGGAGGAGGAGGTCGGAGTGGGTCACATGGTCTCCCCGTATGCATGTTAATTCCACCCAACATTAACACAGATCAGCTAAAAACATCTCCAACTTTAGATTAAAGCTTACGCAAGCCGAAGCCAACATGGCCCATCGCAAGCGTCTTCCTGAACGAGCGGGGAGGGAGGTCACCAGCCCCCCGAGCAGGGATGTCACACTGATCATTAACCCAACAGGGTCATTATTTGGATGTGTTCTATTGTGTATCTTCAGGAACAGCCCCTCCAGGGATGGAGGGCAGTGTTTGGTGCAGGACATGCATGTTCGCCATCCCTAAAGGCTTAAAATCCATAACAAAGCTTTGGAAGTAATAACAGACTGCAGCACTTCGGGGTTTGGGTTTTTTTTTCCTCTTTTAGCATCTTTTCCAGCCCACAGCATTTCCTCCTTAATACAAAGCAAGTTCAGCTGATGTTGGGAGGTCAGAAGTAGGATTTGCCTTTAAAGAACCTCTTCCACCCTCATCTTGCCCCACACAACCCAGCCAGAGAAGCAGCATGACCCCTGTTTTGTGGGATGTGGGGATGGAGGGATGAAATGAGATTATCCAAGGTTGGTCAGTGAGCTGGGACAAGCCACCTCAGGACTCAGCAGGAGATGGGCTCAGATCTTGGTGGGCACAATGTGAAATGAAGAGAAATTCCCAGGAAACATGCTCCCCTGGAGCTGTGGGCAGTGGGAGGACACAGGTCCTGCATCCCTGCCAGCTCTGGGGGACAGCTGAGGTCACAGGGAAGCTCTCAGCCCTACCTCCATCCATGGTGTCTTTCTCATGGTGTTCCCACAGCATCTCCCCTGGCCAGGCTCCATTAGTGGTACCAGACCTCGTTAGCTGAGCACCAGCACACTCAGTCCAGCTCAGCTGGGGGTCAGATATGGATGCGCTCACTTGGGACTGCAAAGTCTTTGCCAAATATTTCCCTGAACCTGGTGCTGTTGGATATTACTCTTCTCATGTATGAGCAACTAATTTTATTAGCAAGAGCTTCCCCGATGGCCGTGTGAAGCCTTGCTGGGTAAATTCATGGTGCTTTAAATTAATGACAGGATAAAAAAAATTATCCAGCATTTTATTTGCTCTTTTTTTTTAAAGTGACTTCCATTTGGGGCCATCCAGGTGGAATATTAAAAACCCAAGTAGACTAGACCTTTAGGTGGCCAAGAAGCTCCTAAAAAATGAATTCATTTAGCTGCAAGATCAAAATTTGGATAAATAATGCCAACTAGACATCAAATATTGACACATCTGGCAATACATTACATGCACCCCACCAAAGCAAGGCGTGGCCAGGACATTGTCCATGTCTGCAGAAAGGCTTTGGCCAAATCAGACTAAGCACGAGGGGCTGTTCGTGGGGCCACTTCCCAGTCTGCTGGATGGCTGCAGCCTTCCCTGCACTGAGAGCTTCACAAAGCTGCTCATCCTCACAGTGACCAACGTCAAGGAGGTGCTCTTTCCTCTGCCATCCCACAGAGGATGTCCAGGGCATGGAGAGCCAAACATCACACTCCATGAAGGCAGGAGGGTCCAACCACCTGGTGCTCCCCAGGTCTGGTATTAAGTGACTTAGTCAAGGCTATCCAGGAAGTTTTGTGGCAGAGCAGATGGATGAATTCAATTCCACTGGTGTGTGGTTACCCTCCATCCATGCCTGTTCTCCTGTGATGGGGAGCTGGTCCTCGCCAGGGCAGAGTTCCTCAAGGGGCAGGAGTGCCCCAGCACCGTGCTCACCTCGGGGTGGCCTTTTTTGGCAGCTCACCTGTGAACAGATGCCCAAGAAGCCCTCATCCACCTCCTACTATGATGGTGGATATTAATGACCACACTCCAAGTCCTCTAATACACTAATGATCATCACAGTAAGAGATAATCTCCATCCCACCACCAAAATTCAACCTCCTGAGGTTCTTTGAGACTCTGCTAATAAATTAATTTCATAATTACCCCTTTGAGTCATGGGCCAGAGCCTTGGTTGGAATAAATCAGTGCTGCTGAAGGGAAGGCAACATCGACAGGACAAGGTGACCTCTTTGACAGGCTTCAGAAGGTCTCACCAGAGCCAGCCCAACCCAACCCAAAATGTGCAGGCAAATGGGACAATTTCTCTGCCTGGCAGTTCAATAATTCATCCACCATTCTTTCTGCATCTCGAGGAGCAATTTCCATGTTCATCATTAAACAGACATATTTTTATTTGGAGCTTGGGTGCTCAACACCTTCAAAATCATATCCTTCAGCTGCTCAACCATGGTCCCAGCAACCATGGTCCCATGAATTGCTACCAGCTGCACCCAGAGCAATGCTCACCTTTCCCACGTGCTGATGAACATCCCACCCAGCCAGTATGAAACAATAAACCACACGTTTGTCTGCAAGATGGTGAAGTAAATGAAAACCAAATCAAAGAGGCCCTCGGGAAAGAGGAGCAGGACTCATCTTCTGATGATGAGGACCCTCAGATCCTCAACTCCATCCTCTGAAACAAAGAGTGACCCTGGCAAAAGCATCAGGTGCTGATGCTCCTCCTGATGATTAACATCTGTCCTATTTAGAGACAGTTTCAGCAGAAATAACTTCAGAAGGTTTTTGGTGTTTTAAAGCTCAGGCTCAAATCACATTCAGGATTTAGAAGCCACCTATAACCTGTCTAAGGGTCCCAGTCCTGCTCTGTACAACCAGTGCTGAAGTCAAACATCCTGCTGGCCAAGTGGATACCCCATAAGCTCAAGCTCTTTGCTGAGCTGGGACCTCCCTGAGCAACTCTGAGTAAATCCAGCTGGAAACCCAGACTTGTTACCCCAGGGGATGGCCAATGAGACTTTCCATTTTTAATTAAAAGTGTGAATGGAAGGAGCATGAATGAACTAACACTGGGTAGCACTTAACTTACACATCCACCTTTTAGCTGACTGCTATAAAAATGAGGGTTTGTGAAGCTGATTTTTTTTTTCCCCTCTGTAAAAAATTATTTTTCCTTGAAAACCCCCCCCCTCTGTAAAAAATTATTTTTCCTTGAAAAGAAGTGTTTTGAATATAAAAAGTTGAGTGAAAATGTATCAGTCAGCTTTACTTCACACTAGCAGGTAAAATAAGGGTTGGATGAAGTTGTGAGTGGCATCAAAATAAGATTTAAAGCAGGATCATAAGGCAAAAAAAAAAAAATAATGCCAACAGCAAAGAGGAAGCAGGTGGACAAGATGGTGGCAGTGTACATGTCCACGTTTCAGAAAGAACAGTTGGGAAGAGAATAGCTGCAACCAGCACAACCAACAAGAAAGTTGTTTTTTCTCACCATGCAGGTCTCCCCTTGTCCTTCCTACCCAGACTACAGACAAACAGCGCTGGGAATAGCTGCCCACAAGAGGTGGAGATCAGGGGTTTAATGTCATTGGTAGTGTTGGTACCACATGGTCAACACAGGGCAGAGAGATGTCCAGCAGAAAACATAAAATTAAGTGGAAAGACATTGCTCAAGACTTGTCTCCTGGGAAAGAGACTTTCATTTCAAACGATGGGGTTCAACGACCACTCTCCTCAGCCAGACAGTGCTTTGCAGCCTATCCGCTCAGGTAGGATCATCTCCAGGTCATGCTAAGGCCACACAAGCAAAGAAATAGAGCCTTCAGTCTCCTTAATTAATCCAGTCTCAACACTGAGGCTAAAACCCAGGAACCAACCCTTTCGCACAACTTAAGCCTTCAGCACTGACCAATGGCAGAGAGATCTGGAAAGCTTGTGCTGCCCAAGCCACAGCCCACAAAGCTCCTTTGGCAGGTGGAAAAGCCACCTTGTCTGAAACTAGAATTAGTTTCAGCACGTCAAAGGAGATCCCTGTCTGCTGGTGAGGTAGCCAAGAAGACAACTACACTGCTTCACCAGCTGAAGAGGACCTGTGCCAGAGCAGGGCTGTTTGCCCCAGGACACACAGCACCTCTGGACTTCCAGGCTTTGAAGTGACCAGCTCTGGACTTTCAAAGTGTTAGTTCGCAATCTCTTCATGAAGGTCGTCAGACTCCATGGAAAAGATGCTCTCTCCTGCTTCTCTCCCCCTTGAGTTTTCCTGGCAGCACGTTTTAAATTTGGATTTTCTCCTAAATACAATTCACAACCCCCCCTGCCTCCAGCCAAGCTGGGTGCTGCCTGCAGGGAGAGATGTCTCCCTCCCCTTCAGCCCCCAGGGCAGGACGTTTCAGCCTCCTTGCTTTGGAAGCACCGTTCAGATCAGAGGTATGAAGTAGGTTTGGGTAAGGACACAACAAAATTGATGAGAGTTTCTTTTCTATCCAGCAGAAAATCATGAGCAGATGCAATTCACCACTACGTTATTGTCCACCACTCCTTTATGTGTTGGTCAAAGGACCTTCTGGGAAAGCAGCCTCTAGCCTGTCCATGAATAAAAGCTCTTCTGCATTTCTTCCTTGGTCTGTCTCCTGCCTCCTTTGAGGTTTGGCTCCCACTGTGCCCAACTCAGGGTAATCCTTGCTGGGTAACTCAGCTCCAAACCCCTGCCCTCCACACTGGGACCAGGTTGGGCAGCACACACCTCTCCTCTTCCCATGGCATCCAGGCCAGGACCATACCACAGCTCCAGGCAGGATCTTGAGCTCAGCAAAGCAGTGGCACAAGGATGCCAGACCTGGGGACAGACAGGTTGTGCTGACGACAGCATCACCAAGCCCACAGGGAGCTTCTGCGCACGGCTTAGCAGGGGAACAAGGTCCGAGCAGGTTTGCGTGGGTGGGAATTAGAGGTGGAAAGACGTCCTGGAGCAGATGTGAGATCTGTCTGAGGGCTGTCAGCTCCAGAAAGCAGCAATAAGAAGTTTTGAGGTGGTGGGAGGGTGCAGCCCTCAGTAAGGCACCATGTTATGGTCTCTGCCCACATCCCACCAACGCTGGGAGCCGGTGGGAGCAAAGGGCTTCCCAGGAGGCATCAAGCACTTGCTTAATAACCACCCAACATTTGTTTCATGACAAAACAAAATTAGTGTGGGCTGAAGAGGCATTTGCATCTGATTAGAAAACAGAAAACACAATTGTGTTGCTTACAGGATGGGCTACAAAGCGGTGACAGTAAATCAAACAGAATAAATCAGCTCCTGTGGAACTGGGAAGCAACTGCACAGTGTCCACAGCCATGGCACAGCCCACAGCATTTCCATAAATACCACCCATGGAGCTGCTGCAAATGAGCTTGTAACATCAGGGACCTTCACAGACAACTCTGAACAGAAGAGGGAACAAACAAAAACCACGCTGATGAAATTAACGGTGGAGAAATTACTGGTGCCCTACAAGGGCAGGGAGTGACAGAACAAGGGGAAGCCTGTCCATCAGTGAGAGATGCTGCCATCCACCTGACCATGCTCTTGGTGGTCGGGTGACGCTGGTTCATGGGGCAGATGCACTGGGAGAAGGGGGTCTTTCTCCTTGAAGAGTGAGGAGGTGCCTCCAGCTCAGAGTGGAGACATCTTCCTTCAACAGATGGAGGGAGTAAGCATTGGAAAACTTCCTTGGCTTTAAAACCTCACAAGCAGGCTTTGGTTCAGGTAGGAGTGAATGGTGACCCACCACCAGAAGGAGCAGGGAGATGGAATGCTTCCTGGGAGCCACCTTTTGACCTCTGATGGCCAGAAGGGACCTGTGCTCTGCTGCAGGGAGTGGAGCTGGGTCAGTGAGGAGGGTTGTTAGGATGGGGTGGGTGCTATGGCCTCTTTGCATGGAAGGGACCCTGCACAGATGAAGTGTGTGACAGTGACCAGCGCTGGGGAGGAGGGGGTGGGCATGCAACCATGCAGGCAGTGGTGGGAAGCAGTAGCTACCCCTGGGCAGTTCCTCTGGTCCCCTGGGATCCCCTCCTTGCCCCAGAGGAAGGGGATGAAGGAACACCGAGGTCTGCAAGGCCATCAGGAGGAGGAAGGTGCTCATAGGGTATGGAGAGATCAATGTGTGACCACTGTCAGACCACCAGCTGGGACAAGCTTTCTCCATGAGTGGTGTCACCAGGAAGAGGCAGGACCCTGGGTTTGGGGGAGTGGTGTCACCCCTCTGGGGCCAGCAGCAACACTTAATCTGCTGCTGCCTCTCTGCCTGCAGATGGGTGGCCGGGGAACTGCTGATGCCCAGGGCTGGGGCAGAGGGAACTGTGGTGGGTGCACAGAACTGCTGGTCACTGCATGCTCCCCATAGTACCTGCCTGATGTCATAGAATCATATCATAGAATCCCAGACTGGTTTGGGTTGGAAGGGACCTTAAAGCTCATCCAGTCCCAACCCCCCTGCCATCAGCAGGGACACCTTCCACTAGACCAGGTTGCTCAAAGCCTCATCCAACCTGGCCGAGAACACTTCCAGGGAGGAGCAGCCACAGCTTCTCTGGGCAGCCTGGGCCAGTATCTGACCACCCTCACAGTGAAGAACTTCTTCCTAATATCTCATCTAAACCTCCCCTCTTTCAGTTTAAAGTCAACTGAGGAGGAGCATTTTCTGGAGCTGTTTCTCGCCCAATAAGAAGCTCAGCCCAGACACCTGCCTGGCAGAGCTGGCAAGGTGGAGCTGGTTTCAGGGACCTCTGGGACTTGTATAGGGGCTACAAGTGTTTTCCCATGGATGGACCCCTCCATCAACATGCAGCTCTTCCCAGGCTGCTCTAAAAGGCTTTACTTGAGGAAAAGGCAGAAGGACCTCTTTAATTAGCTTGTCCTGCAGTAATTAGGAAGAGATGCTGACCCCAGTGGAATCAAGGTCAGGCTTGGTCTGCCAGAGGTTATTGGGAAAGATGTTTACACCAGAACCCCATACCCAGCTGAGATAGGTGTCCCCCAAAATCTGGTCCAGCCCAGACCTCCCACATACCCACTTGAGATGAGGATCAATGCAATTTAAATACAATCAGAAAGGGATTGTATTTAAAGGGGAAAGTTCAGAATCACAGAATCACAGTGGTTGGAAAAGACCTTCAAGATCATCAAGTCAAACCATAAACCCAACACTACCAATTCCACCTCTAAACCATGTCCCTGAGCACCTCGTCTGCCCGTCTGTTAAATCCCACCAGGGAAGGTGACTCCACCACCTCCCTGGGCAGCCTGTTCCAATGCCTGAGAACCCTTTCAGTGAAGATTTTTTTTTTTCTCAGATCCAATCTAAACCTCCCCTGGTGCAACTGGAGGCCATTTCCTCTCATTCTATCACTTGTTACCTGGGAGAAGAGACAACCCCCACCTCTCTCCACCCTCCTCCAAGGGACTTGGACAGAGCCAGAAGGTCTCCCCTCAGCCTCCTTTTCTCCAGGCTCAACACCCCCAGTTCCCTCAGCCACAAGGGAACTCAGCACACTTGTGCTCCAGACCCTTCCCCAGCTCCGTTGCCCTTCTCTGGACAAACTCAAACGAACTCATTTCATTGTCACCCCAGAAGGACCAAGGCATGGTGGCATCTTGCATGCAAGGAAGCTTTTCTCTGTCCTCCTCCCCCTCCCATGAGGTGGGTGACCTGCTGCTCTGCGTGGGGACTCACGCTGCAGCCCCAGTTTGGACGTCAGCTCCTGTGAAGGGTTAACAGGATTATAAACCTGCCCTTCTAAATCCCCTGGGCTGTGGGATTGGGCTGGTTATAAACTTATTAACGGGGGACGGTCACTGATGGGGGCTGCGGACCCTGTTCTGCTGGCCAGGGGTCTGTCCTTGGGGTGAGGCTCTCCAGGTCCCCAGGGAACAGCAAATCAATTAATTTCCTCAATGAGGGAAAACACAAGAGCGATGGCAGGGACCTCACCCAAGTGAATCCATAAGAAAGAAGAGGGAAAGGAGGAGAGGATGGAAATGGCCGAGTACGGAAAGATGGGAAAACAACACGGTTTTGGGGAAGATTTCAGAGCTCAGCACCAAGCTGTGAGCACAGCAGAGGCTGGCATAGAGGCGTGGGAAGAACTTTGACCCGTCCTTGAACTGCAAACATCCTCACGCTCAAGCCCAGACCCCGGATCACGGCAGCAATAATAAGGCAAAGAGGATTGGGGGAAGCTGACCTCCTCTTGCACCCTGGCCGTGCCCGGTGAGGAGCTGACAGCAGCTCTGCACGGTGTCATCCAGCCACCACACCTGCCCAGCAGCAACGGGCACTTCTGGGGCTATTTTATTTCCCAAAGCTCCCACACGAAAGCCACAGTTACCAAATCTGCTTCCAGCCTCCAGCAGCCGCTCTGCAGAGGAGCAAAACCATAGGGGAGAGACCCCCGGGGTCACCCCAGCATCACTACTGGAGAAACCAGTGCTCAGAGCTGAGCTGCTGGTCCAGCCATGCACCCCCCATCAATCTCCACCCTGTGCCCCGATGATGCCAGGCCAGGTCCTGCTGGTGGCTCATGTTTATTTATTAAATTCCTATTTCAAACTCTAAAATTAATCTTTTAATCAGCGGCAGAGCGGGTCCACGCTTATCGGAGTGCTGGGGAGGTGTTATCTCCCCACCATCTGCTCACCACCCTCCGCCACGTCCCAGCAGAGCCACCAGACAGCCAAACACTGGCCGGCACAGCTGGCACCCATCACACACCGGGGCTGGTCCCCCAGCACAAAACTGACCACCCCTTGGCCAGGGCTCTTCGTCTGCACAAAGCACATCCCAGTGGGTGAAACTGGGGGAGGTTTTGACCCAAAACCCTGATGTATGAACAGATTTCTGAGGTAGAAAATGGGTTTTTTGAGCATTTTTGCCTTGCAAGCAC
>NW_010315548.1:21214-21588 GCF_000700745.2 Antrostomus carolinensis
AGGGAAGCCAGGGTTAGCTGCTCCACAGAGCCAGGGGTGGCCAGGGGACCTTGGTCAGGCTGCTGATGCTGCCAGGCAGGGGTGTAGCACCATGACCCCATCACATCAACACCCAACAGTGGCACCAACCTGGTGGCACTCCCCAAAACGCGCCCCACAAGCTCGAGCCTGTCCTGCACTGTCCTTCTGACCAGCAACAGATTCTGCCTTTTCTACACCCAAAAGCAGCAGGGAAGCATCAGCGTAGGACCCCAAACCACCCTCTCAAGTGAGGGCAGCAGTCACCCCAGGGTGCTTCCCTCACCAACCTGCACCCCTGTGGGGTGACCCTGCCCCATGGCCCCCCCAGCCCTCGCTCCAATGACCTACTTCAG
>NW_010315548.1:21662-22338 GCF_000700745.2 Antrostomus carolinensis
TCAGCAGGAGATGGATGGTGCCCCAGCAGTGTCCATGGTCCCCGGTGACTGTGGTGTGCCCTGGGTTCTCAGTCCCAGGCTCAGTCAGCCCAAGAAAAACCGCTGCCAAATCTCAGGGTGGCCCCAAGAGCCTTTCAGCTCTGGATCCGGCCCACTGACTCCCAGTTAATCGGCTAAAGCCGCACGCTCTGAACACTGGCCCCAGCCCCAGCCACGCTCCCGCTGGGCTTCTCTGCCCTACATAGACATCTGCAGCCACCCAGCACCCACCTTCAGCTCCCACCCCCCCACCGTGCTCATCACCTTCCCCACACCAACATGGGGGTCCTCACTCTGCACCCACCTGCCCCCCAGGCACCGGCATGGGATGGACATGATCCCTTTGGCTGGTTTTGCCGGATGGGAGAGCCCAGCACTGGAGCTGCACCAGGAGCAAGAGCACCCTCAACTCCTTGCAGAGGCTCTAGGTGCTTCCCCAGCTGCTGCCTGCAAAATAAATCCCCTTCCCCCCCCCCGGGTGAAACCAGCCTCACCTGTGTGCTGCTCGGATGCTGCAGGACCCCCAGGAGTCCCTGCCCTCCGAAAAGGGGCCACCAAAATGAACTGAATTAAACCCAACAAAAAGCCCTGGGGTCACTGAGCGCATCCTCCCTCCCGCTGCTCCCAAAGACAGGGT
>NW_010315549.1:0-19401 GCF_000700745.2 Antrostomus carolinensis
AGGCCACCTGATCAGGAGGAGGAAGTGGACGCGGCCTTTTACAGTCAGCTGAGAATAGCCTCACAGTCACAGGCCCTGGTGCTCGTGGGTGACTTGAACTACCCTGACATTTACTGGAGGAATAACACTGCAAGTCAAATGCAATCAAAGAGGTTCCTTGAAAGCATTGATGATAACTTTCTCTCACAAACGATTGAAGAGCCAACAAGGAAAGGAGTGCTGCTGGACCTTGTCCTATCAAATAATGAAGGAGTAGTTGGGGATGTGAAGGTTGGGGGCAGCCTTGGCTGTAGTGACCGTGAGACTGTGGAATTTGGGATCCTGCTAGGAGGAAACAGGGCAGTAAGACCACAACCTGAACTTCAGATGAGCTAAATTTTCCCTCTTCAGGCACCTTCTTGGAAGAATCCTATGGGATCAGACCCTTGAAGGAAGAGGCGTGCAGGACAGCTGCTTCATATTCAAACACCACTTCCTCCAGGCTCGAGAACAATGCATCCCTGTGTGCAAGAAGTTGAGCAAAGTGGGGAGAAGACCGGCGTGGATGAACAAGGAGCTCCTGGGAAAACTCAAACATAAGCAGGAGGTGTACAAGAGGTGGAAGCAAGGACAGACCACTTGGGAAGAATATAAGGGTGTCATCAGAGCATGCAGAAATGTGACAAGGAAGGCCCAGGCCCAATTGGAACTAGATCTTGCAAAGGAGGTCAGAGACAACAGGAAGGGCTTGTTCAAATACATCAGTAACAAAAGGAAGGCCAGGGAAAATGTGAAGCCACTATTAAATGGGGCAGGGTACCTGGTAACAGAGGACACGGAGAAGGCAGAGTTACTGAATGCCTGCTTTGTTTCAATCTTCACTGCCAAGACCACCCCTCAGGAATCCCCAACCCAAGATACCAGTGAGAGAGTTCTGGAAAAAGGAAGAATTTCCTTTGGTTGATGAGGATTGGGTTAGAGATCGACTATGCAACCTTAACAGCCACAAGTCCATGGGCCCTGATGGGATGCACCCATGTGTGCTGAGGGAGCTGGCTGATGTCATTGCTAGGCCACCCTCTATCATCTTTGAGAGGTCATAGCAGTCAGGACAGGTTCCTGAAGACTGAAAGAAAGCAAGTGTCACCCCTGTCTTCAAGAAGGGTAAGAAGGAGGACCCAGGGAGCTACAGGTCGGCCAGCCTTACCTCAGTCCCTGGAAAGGTAATGGAACAGCCCATCCTGGAGGCCATCTCTAGGTATGTGAAAGACAAGAAGGTTATCAGGGATAGTCAGCACAGATTCACCAAAGGGAAATCATGCTTAACTAACCTGACTGCCTTCTATGACAGGACAACTGGCTGGATACACGAGGGGAGGGCAGTGGATGTTGTATACTTGGATTTCAGTAAGACTTTTGATACTGTTTCCCATGACATCCTCATTGGCAAACTCAAGAAGTGTGGACTTGATGATTGGACGGTGAGGTGGATCGAGAACTGGCTGAATGGCAGAGTTCAGAGGGTTGTCATTGGTGGTGTGGAATCAAGATGGAGGCCTGTATCTAGTGGTGTCCCCTAGGGATCAATACTGAGTCCAGTGTTGTTCAACCTATTCACCAGTGACTTAAGTGAAGGAACAGCATGCCTCCTCAGCAAATTTGCAGGTGATACTAAACTGACAGGAGTGTTGGATATGCCAGACGGATGCGCTGCCGTTCAGAGGGACATCAGCTGACTGGAGAGATGGGCAGAGAGGAACCTCATGAGGTTCAACAAGGGAAAGTGCAGGGTCCTACATATGGGAAGGAATAACCCCAGGCACCAGTACAGGCTGGGGGGTGGGCCTCCCGAAAGCAGCCCTGACCTGGGAGTCCTGGTGGACAGCAAGTTAAATATGAGCCAGCAGTGTGCTCTGTGGCCAGGAAGGCTCATGGTATCCTGGGTTGTATTAGGAAGAGTGCTGCCAGAAGGTCAAAAGAGGTGATCCTCCCCCTCTACTCAGCCCTGGTGAGGCCCCACCTGGAGTATTGTGTCCAGTTCTGGGCTCCCCAGTACAGGAAGGAAATGGAACTCCTGGAACGTGTCCAGCAAAGGGCGACTAAGATGATTGAAGGACTGGAGCATCTTTCTTATGAGGAAAGGCTGAGGGAGCTGGGCCTGTTCAGCCTGGAGAAAAGACAACTCAGAGGGGATCTGATTAATGTTTATAAACATCCTCTAGACTCTTCTCATTGGCACCCAACAATAGGACGAGAGGCGATGGGCATAAACTGCAGCTTAGGAAGTTCCACCTGAACATAAGGAAGAACCTCTGTCCTGTGAGGTGACTGAGCACTGGAACAGGTTGCCCAGAGAGGTTGTGAAATCTCCCTCCCTGGAGATATTCAAAAACTGTCTGAACAAAATCCTGGTTCATGTGCTATAGGAGTACCTGCTTGAGCAGGGTGGTTGGACTAGATGACCTTCAGACGTCCCTTCCAGCCTTAACCATTCAGTGATTCTGTGATTTGCTGCTGCTGGTTACTTCCTCATATTGATTTTGAATCTTAATCTCCTGGCACAGTTGTTTATTTCTTCATTTTACTTGAGGGTCACTACTCTCACTGTTCTCCAGGCAAGTGTTGTTGTTCTTCCCACCAAAAATGCTCAAGGTCAGTCATCTTTTCCCTTTCTTTATAGCCATTAGCTATCATGTTTATTATCTACACATTTGTCTAGAAAAGTTAGAGCACTGAGAGAAGGTTGTATGGACTCCTCCACCATAAACATATGTGAAATGAAATAAAAGGTTAATAATTCCTCCAATAACCATTGAAAAGGTTATTGGATGATGAAATACTGTATGACAGCACTGGAGTTGCAGTGAGGGGAAGGAAAAGGGTGTTTATTTGGAGGGATAAAAACACTTGCTAGAAGAATTATTAATGTGTACAGTCAGGAACCATTGATGTTATGTAAGGCCATCATCCAGACGCTCTCTGCAAGCCTTCTCTTGACTTCCTGGGTGAGTGTAAGTATTAAGAGATCATTTGCTGTTTTTTCAAGAGAGATTCTCACCTGCTTCAAAACACAGGTTAAAGCTATTCTGGTTCTGAACTGATACTGTGTTATCAGAGGAATCCTCATTTGTGAAGAGGCTGGAAACACACAGTGGATGATGGACTGTTATGGGAAGGTAAAGGAATGTTTTGCAGTTAAGGTAGTTGAAGGATGCCTGGAAGAACTGGCTTTGATCCGTATTGGTGCTATACACAAGGACCTGCCTGTAAGAGACTGAAACATTTCCACCTATAGTAATTGGTGGTGTGTTATTTGTTTCCTGTGCCTAGTTTAATAAACTGGAATCTGATTTCATAGAGGTGCCCAACACTCACAGCTACGAGCTGAAATCAGTGGAAACTGGGCTGTAAATATACATTGTGCTGTTAAAGCCCAAATATCCTAAAAATTAGATCTTCATCTTGATATCTGAAGCCTAAAGTTTTTAGTACTTCAGTTCTCCCATTATGAAGTGAGAATAATACCAACTCCCAGTGTTGTGGACATTTGAAGGTAAATCTTGGGAAGTAACTCGTAGAAAAGGCTCCTGCACACCTCACGAGCTCGGGGAAGTGGGGCATGGTCACTTCTCTAACACATGGCCAAAAGCTTATGCTCTGACAGGCAGTATTACTGCAGTGCCAGGCTTTGCAGCTCCCTGATGACCCTGGATGAGGTAGAAAAGCAAATAGCAATTCTCTTTGTAAAGCAGTGTTTGCATAACATGCAATGAAACAGGCCATAGGAGAAAATAAATTGTTGAAGAGCTGGAAGGCAGCTGCTGATAACCTGAATAGTGAAAAAGACTGGGAGGTTTTTGTTTATTTTATTTTATTTTATTTTAGTATGTTGGTGTGTTTTGTTTTGGGTTATTTTATTTTATTTCTAGTATTTGGTCAGGTATTTAAGCACGGTGTCACAGAGGAAACAAAGGGGGGGGAATGAACAAAAGAATGTGATCGTCCTTGCTGCTGGCATTTCATCAAGTTTAGCAAGTTGAATTTTATGGCCTTAGTATTTGTCTCATAGGAGAAAAAAGCAATCTCTCAGCATTAAATAATGCCTTTCAGTTAAGAATCTCAAAATTTATTAGAATTTTAATTAAAATTTTGCCCCACAGCCAATTGCAGAAAGAGGGGTTGTATTAGATTAATGCTCTATCATGATTAAAAAAAATAATATTGGTAATAAGAGACCATTTTTTCAGATACAGGAGCTACGCACAAATATTTTACATTCTGCAGGGTCAGCAAAACCCATGGGACTAAGCTAATTGTGGCTTTACAGTTTTACTCCTTCAGAAAAGTTTCTCCTGTTTTAGACTGACTTTATTTACTGACACGGGATATACTGAAAGACTTCAAAACCTGTCTCTAATTTATGCTTCAAGGATGTTCCGTTTTACAAATTATACTGTCTTGTACTTAAACTGAGATTTTTAATTCACAAATAGTATTGTGAAATGTAGCACCTTCAGATCATATTCCCTCTTTGGGTTTCCACAGTCATAACAAATAATTATATTCCAAATACAATTATAAACTTGGGGGTTTTTTCAATACAAATTGAAACCTAAGAGCAAGAAATAAAAATCCTTATGATTCAACACTGCTATGAATCTCAATTGTAGTTCATTTATACCTCAGCAAAAAAGAGGTAGCTTTGCTAACCACATTACTTTTACACTAAAGTTTATGGTGACACCTTCGTACAGCTGGTCTATTGTTACTCAACTAAATGTGATTTTTTTAAAAAACTTAATCAAGAAAACCTGCAGTGATTTTTCTATGGATTCTGCTTTATGCTTAAAAAAAACCCCACTTATATACATCTTACAGTAAACATAATCTTATTATTTATTTTAGAATATTTTTTTAATTCTTGCATTAAAAGGCTCTCAAAGTATGAAACAACCTGAAGGATATATAACCACCCTTTTCTATTTAAACTCTGTCAATAGATTACAAGGGGAAGCATGCACAGCTAGAAATTCTGAGTAATGACAAGGTAAATGCCACCTATTAATGAGGATTTGTAGAAGAGTCCTGAGTACTGGCAATTCATGATACTTCAGATTCCTTTCTCATAACTTGTAACGTATTTGTCGTCTTCTCATAGAACGTGGTAACCCTTTCCTGGTCTAAAGTCCAGAGCACATACAAGATATTTTTTTTATCTTCAGTATTAAGGTAGTAAAACCAACATCCATGCAAAAGGAGGTCTTGTAATATTTCTGTTAATCTCTTCAGTTACAGTCTTGAACCTAAAAAGAATCATAAGTGGAAGTAAGCAAAATTTGGTCTAAAAACTTCTTATATGCAAAGTTAAAAGCCTGTTCATTTCTGTTGAGTTAGACTAGCAGCATTAGGGAGGTACTGTTCGCTTCAGGAAGGCTCCCTTGTTTTTCCTTAATTCATAACTAAATTAGGGTTGAGAAAACCCAAGCAGGACAGGTTATGTGTTAATAGGTTACTGTTAATACCTTTTCTAATACATGTGGGTTTTTTAATATGCCTTTGCACATCCACATGCATTTAAAGCATGCCTTAATTTTAAAAGTAGATTTTGTAGCAGTTACGTTGTCTGTTAGCATAGCATAGTGGTTACTAAAGGGTATTATTCTATTGCTTCCAATCTAGAAATAAAAAAGGAATACTGAGATTTTTTTTTTCAAATAGCTTGCTTTAAAAGGATTAGTTATTGTTAATGGTCATACCAAAAAAAATGAAAAGGAAAAATAACATAAAATGTAATTCTTAAAAATTGAACAACCTGAACAGAACAATATTACAAAGTAGTATTATTTGGGTTTGACTTCCAAAGTAAAACATTTCAACATAGCTCTTGACCAGAACTTTTTCCAAGATTTGAAAGGCAAAATTCATTCTTATAAGTTATGTTCTGCTTTCTGCTATGATATGTTGCATATAGAAATGTTATACCTTTAATTTCTTAAACTTTTGTGTTTGGAATATACATTCTACAAGCATTTGAGTATATACATGCCCAGATTTTCTCTATCTCTCATATGTAAAGCAATTATTTTGGTGACTTTTTCAAACTTGTGCTCTCCAAAATTGGAATATGTGTGAAATAGTTTTTCTCTAACAAAATTATTATTATTATTATTATTATTATTACTAGTACTACTATTACTATTGTTGTTATTTTATGGGTCTATTTTCAGAATATAAAGATCACCATGAATTTGCTAACCTATTATAATTTTTTCTCTTGTACACTTGGAATTGACTAAAATGTTCTTAGGAGAGCTTTTATAAACAATAAATGTAGCTACTGGTTCCTGTATGTGACTGAAGTATCACATTTCTCCTCCTGCTGCTGTAGGTTAGAGCTAAAGGAAATCTGTGAGATGAATGCCCTGGTTAGCAATCTTCCAAGACGCAGAATTAGAGGATAAGTAATTTTCCCCTCTCATTTTTGTGACACTTGTCACCCATTGATAAAAAGAGTTCATAGGAGAGGAAGGCAAGTATCATTATCTCTGTTTTACAGGTGAGTGAAATGAAGCACAGGAATGGACAGAGATCACCCGAGGTCACAGGCAATTCAGTGACCGAGCTGAGGATAGCACTGGGGTCTGCTGGCTTCTCAGCCAGTAGGGTTGTAGTGTGTGACTATCTGCTGGATAAACTGTTGTCATAACTACCAGTGAGCTCATAGGTCAACTAAGAAGAGCCATGGGGACAGTGAAGTAAGCTGGAACAATGGTGGTGCCAGCTCTTACATGCTGCTTGTCCATGGTCACCTAGCAAAGAAGGGCAGGAGGAGGAACAGAATTAGCTTTATAACTTCAAGATGTGTAATCTAAAGGCTGATCTGAAGATGAGATCTACTCACAGAAATGTGCAAGATTACTACATTGAAATGACTCTGTTTCAGTTGTAGATTATTTTTACAAGTAAAGTAAGATGTCAGGAATACAATCACACTTCTCTTAGCAAGTGTTGCACACTACCTGTCACAGGTAGGCCTTTGTGTTGCATATAATGAATTTGAAACTAGTTTCAGACCTTTCTTTGAGCCAAAACACATAGATATGTCAGAATAATTCTAAATCATTTGTTTTACCAACACTAAAAAGATGAAATAGAAGCAAAATTTTGACTAAGCTAAAATGTCAAGTTTAGTTTCTCTTAGAAAGAGTCACTATACAGTTGCTTCAAAGTGAAGAAAAGTGTTAGAAACCTCTGTGTATCCAACATCTTAGAAAATCCTTGCTAATACTTGTTATGATGTGGTAATATGTAGCACAGACTTCTTCAATTAGTATTATTTTCCATTAGTTAAAAACAATAACTTTCTACATTACTTTTCAATAGTTACTGAAAATACTTTTCTCATTAGTGAAAACTAACATTTTGCTCTTACAGAAGGGAGAGGGGGCTATCTGAGAGATTCCTGTTGCTCTTTTTCATTTCTTATCAACACAACATAATTGCCTGAACCCAATGTTAGATACTTATCTAACTATAGCGTTTCTTCATCTACATATGTAAACTCTTCTGTATCCCTTTATAACATTTGATTTGTCTTTCAAGCTTGTGTGCAGCACATAAAGGTGTAACCATAAAGTCAGTATATTAGCACCATCTAGCTTTCTGTTTGTGGCTATTGCACTTTTTCTTCCAGCTTAAAAATGTGTAACAGAGCACTTACTTCAGCTGCTGCTTCAAAAAGCAAGGTTCTTGCTGTCCTTTGGTAGAAGGCTTATTTTTCAGTTTGTGAATGTCAAGACTGGGAAGCATAGGTAAGGTCAGATGAAGACACTGTTGAGTTTGTTTGAATTTTGCAAACTTTACATAACATCAGGTAGTTTGTAATCCTTTTCTGATCATTTATTCACATGGCCTCACTATAGCAGCCCAAAAATTTAGGTTTTTAGGCTATGTCAGAGTTCTCTGTGTTTTCTCAAAGCCACTAGGTAGGGAGGAATACCTTGACAGGTTGGTTTATCAATGCTAGGACATTGGCTATGGAAAAAAAAGGAAAGGTACACTGGCGTTGGTAAGGTAAACTTTTCTCTATATATACTGCATTCAGAAGAAGTATAGATTATCTGCTAAATTAAAATAAATGCCTAATCACCAGACAACAAAGCTTTGGAAAGATGAATTACCAAAACAAGAGGTGGGCTTCAGTCATGTCAGCTTTTTCGTTCTGCCTGATTCACAGTTTCTGAAGTCTACGTTCAGGTCAGAGTTAAACTATGCATAACTGCCTAAGTGAGTTTTAGAAGCTGAGTCTCCTTTTATGTTAAATGAAAGTTGGGCTACTTTGATAGACAGTAAGACAATTTCGCCACAGGTAACCATGTAGTTAGGAGAAATATCTTCACTTGCACTGATATATCTTTTTTTTCTTATTATAAATATTGATCTTCATAGATAAAATAGTGCCTGTGTATGTACTTTTATGAAGATTAATTAAATAAATATTTTGTATTAAATAAATGTCACTTCAATTAATTCCTGTGAGGATTTTTTGTTTGCACTGGTAGTAGTTCGTGGTTTTTAATGTCCTCTGAGACTTATAGCTTGTTCTTTTTGGCAGTAGACACACTTAATTTGTATTTTTAACATCTGCAGTTTTGTTCAAAGCATTTTCTTGTCCTATCATAAGAACAGAAGAGTTGTAAGAAATATGGGTGGAGTGTATCAGTGTTCTTTGTAATATCTATTACAGTTTATATTACAATTAGTCCTAATTAGACTCAAATACATTTAGGAGTTTAAACTTTCTACAAATAACTGACACAGGTTGCCCAGTGCCATTTGCAACATCAGGCTTTCCAGTACTTTGAGATGACCTGTAATCCATATACAAATGGGAGATTATTAAAACTACCTTTGTGCCATTGATGAAAAGAGAATCCTCTGCCACTCGTTCCTCGTGTGGGTAAAGGGTGCCTGCCTTGAAGGAGAGCCCCCATCTTCACCTGAGTCTTGATTCACTAACCGTATAACCAAAAATGCTCCTATTTCCTGAGGTTGTCTCAGTTGTTACCTTGTAAAAACTAGGATTCCATCACAGGCATCAAGTGTATATTCAAGTCAGCTGGGTCTGGGTAAAACTTAGTCACTCCCTCTAGCTATGATTTTCAGTGTGCGTAAGCTTTTCTTGTCTCTCCTGTTACTCATAAATGGGACGATGTTTGCTGAGTGTAGCTGGCTCCTAAGAACATAATTCTCATCTACCCATGTAAATGAACTCTTTTCCAAAGAGTTCCTTATAAGCTAGTGGGGAAGTTAGTAGTATGAAAGATGAAAAAAAAGCAGACATATCTAAGGGGAATTCTCCAGTAGATAGATAAACTTAATTTATGAAGCAAAAGTGAGTTAGAGGTTTCTTTTAATCTAACAAAGTATTTCAGATATGATCATTTGAGGAGGTCATGGGACTTGGCAGCAGAAAGAGAGAGAGAGAAAGAGAGAGATTATACTTGGCCAGGTCTCTGCCCTGACCAAGAACTGACAATGTGACGCCAGCACCTGCACTGCAGAACTGCTGACGTCGCCAACATGGTCACAACACTTTTGAATTAGAGTTGGCTCATCCTCAGGTCAATGTGACCTTGTATTTGTTTGCCATTTACAGAGGGCCTTTGAGACATGGGGCAAAAGATTTCATTGTAGTCTTTGACAGGAAGGCATAAAGAAGTATCAGAGTTTCAGTTAAGTTTCATTGGCTTTGAAGACAGAAGAGGTATGAACTGCAGAGCTTCATTTTCCAATCCGTATTCAACCTGGACCTATCATGACAATCCAAAATCTTAGCTTGGCTTAACTGCAAGCTTCTGAGTCTGCTCAAAACCGAAAGAGAGGCGTAGTAGAGGTGGAAAAGCAAAAACTGAAATTGGCCAGAGGTGTCAAAAACTACAAGAAAGAGTTCTTCAGGTACATCAACAACAAGCAGAAACAGAAGGAAAATATTGTCCTGCTGTTAAACATGAGAGGTTAATTAGTCACCAATGCTGAAAAGGCAGAGGTTCTCAACACTTTCTTCACCTCTGTCTTTACCAGCACTGTTGGGCTCCAGACCTTGGAAACAAAAATCTGGGTTGATACAAATACAGACCCACTGTCAGTGAAGGAAGAGTTGGTATGTGAACTGTTACAGGAGCTTGACCCTAACAAATCAATGGGCCCTGATAATATCCACCCCAGGGCATTAAGAGAGCTGGCTGACATCATTGCAAGGTCACTCCCCATAATCTTGGAGAAGTCATGGAGATCGAGGGACATCCCAGAAGACTGGAAGAAACCTAATGTCACCCCCATCTACAAGAAGGTCCTAAAGGAGGATGCAGGAAATTATAGGCCCATCAGTCTTACTTCAATCCCTGAGAAAGTTATAAAATTAATCCTCCTGAGGGCCATCACAAGTCAAATGAAACACGTGAGTGGGAAAAGCCAGCATGGATTCACCAAGGGCAAATCATGCTTCTGACACATGGAATGAGACTACTAAGAAACTAACACAAAATCTGAAAACTAAAACAGTGACTTTACAGTTCAGCAGAAAGATTGGTCAAATTTTGGCCCGTAATTAATAAACATTTTTAAATTCAGGTCCAATAGCAATGGTGTATATGTTTTGTTTATTTAGAGGGTCAAAAGTGTCATTCATGTCCCTATAATTATCTTATATTTCTTGCTAAATTCTGACATACCTGTCCTAATTTTTACATTCATAAGGCAACATGCACTTGTATATACTAAGGAAAAAACTTCCTGTGTAAGTTATAAGCAGCATGATAGCATGGCTTGATTTTTAATTCACTTCTAGTGATGTATGGATGCCTTACTGTTATTATTCCAAGGTGTCTCATAGCAGTAATTTCTGTTATGCTAGTTTAAGTTATCTCTGCCAAACCCTAGTATTTCATTGTGCTAAATGAATGCTAGCATTTTGCCATGGAGAAAAGTGCTAATGTGTTAACTGTCTTCATTTAAATTATTTTAATATTATACGCTTTTGTAAACTCAATTGACTGTAATAAGTTACTTTTTATAAATGAAAATTGAACTTCATGAAAAATGACACATTAAAATTACATTAATGATTGACTGGATAATGATGATGGGTTAATGCAAAATTACTATGGAAGGAAGAAGCAAAAGTGTTTATCCTGCTGCTAGATCCTTAGAGAACAGATTATAACTCTGAGCCTGATTTTCAGTGCTTCCCACAGTAATTGCTTCTGAGGAGGCATGGGGGATCTTGAAGACCTTAATGATATGCCACTGCCACTTTAATTGCTAACAGAAGCCAAGAGAATCCTAATTGCCAAGAGAAGCATTACTAATTAAGGTGTCATTCTTCATTCATTCCATAGTAATTAATCTGAAATATTTGTAAAAGCTGAGATATAAATTTAGATCTAAACTCACTTAGCTTAACCACAACAGACTTAATGTTAAAAAGATCGATGGGTTACGCAAGGTTAATAGTCAGAAAACTTAAAATACACATTTTTTTTTCTTTAAAAAAAGTTTCTTTGGTTTTACTTGTAACTTTTTAAAACATGAAGTGAAAAAAAATGAGAATAGATTTAAGAACTTTATGTATTTTGTATTTAAGTCATTATTCTACTTTTACTTTAAAAAAATCATTAAAACTGTTTATATAGGGTGTTGTGGCCATGTTCTCCACAGGACAGGTGTTCCTTTTTCTTATATTTCACTGAAAAGCTGCATGCTTCTGAAAATGTTAAGATGAGTTTTCTTCAGCTCTGTGATGAGCAAAATTATGCAAGTTCAGTTCTATATGTATTGTCCTTAGATCATAACTTTAACAACACTTGTTCAATATTTTCCTGCCTTCAGTAGGATTGAGTATCCATAATTGATTAGGTATGGAGAACCCCTGTAATCAGAACTGCATGTGTGTCAAATCCTTCTTTGGTTCATCTTTCCTAAAATCTTAATTCAGCCTTGCAGAATTAACAATTGGAGTGAGCTGGTCCCGTTGGCACTAGTCCGTTTCCCATGTACTGTTTTTGTTCTCTCCTCAGCATTCTTTAATGCAGTTATGTCGCAGTCTCACTGGGTCATAAACTCTTATTCTTTTGACATGGATTATCTCTTATAGTTTACCTTAATGGTGCCTTCCATATAGATGTAAATGTGAGTGTCTTGACTGAGTATCTCATTGACCCATAGAACATAGACTTTTCTACTCTGTACTATCAAACCTCTGTCTGCAATTCTCAATTTTAAATCTCTCCCCATCTGAACTTCCTGGTCTTTGTGTGCATTTGTGGGGGAAAAAAGAAGTGAAAAAAAACTTTGGCAGCAATTTTGAGTTTATCACATTAGAAAAGAGCTCACTTTGAGAACATAAAGATGGTGATAAGGACTTGTCATCATGGTTTATGTGGCTGACTCCTAATCTGTGGCTACTCCACTTGAGCAAATTTGAATGCAGCATCTCCACATGAGAGATACTGGTTGACTGAGTACCTTCTAGCAACAGCCACCTGTTGCAGCAGTGGGATGAGATTAAGCCCTATGCCCAGATGACAGATTGCATGTGATGATCCTGCTATGGAGGGAGAATTAAAGGATGAATGGTGCAAAGAACAGTAACCCGGACTTGTCTAACTGAGGCACCTATGAAGGGTTTTTAGACACTGATGACTACCAAAATGATGCTACCCAATACAAAGAGATGGAAATCTGGAAGATCTGAACTGTTCTTGGCACATGCCTCCTGCTTGACTACAAAGGGAGCCAAGTGTGAAGTGTGCCCAAACAGATCTGTAAAGTGACTCAGTGGTTGCTGAGGATGTGATAATCACCTTATATGTATTTCTGGAGATTTAGTTTAGTCTCTGCCTGGTCTTGTCCTAGCCTGATTCCCCTTTAGTGGCTAGAATATGTGAGATCCACTAGCTGAGCACTGCATGTGGTTTCATTTCATGCAAGAGAATTCTAGTCCACATGCTTTGAATCCATTCCGCAATGTGAACCAAGTGCTGCAAGTAGGAGCGATGGAGAGATTCCCTTCAAAGGCACACTCCTTATTCAGACTAAGTTACCAATGTAGATGCATCCTTTTTTTGTCTAGGTACTTCATTTAAGTCCCTAAAAGTAGTTGGGCAAAACTGGGCAACAGCTTCTATTGATGCCCATGTCAGGAGTTCAAGCAAAGGTTCATACCTGAAAATACATTCAATACCTGCTCCTGTGAAACCTTATATTTGTGCTTGTAAATGTTTGCCTTATTGTATTTTTTAAAAATATAAAGAAGAAAATCTAAACAGAATCTTGCATATTATAGGAACTACTCAAATCACAACTTCGGAAAGCTATTAATGTGTTAAAAGCATTTTTTCTATATTTTCATCAAAAAGAACAAAGCTGCTGGTAACTTAGAAGGCCTTTTGTTCTAAACCACTAAGTAATACCTTTGGTTTAAGTTTAATTTACATACAAGTGGTTTTCATTTGCAAGACAGGAAGAATAGGTGGGTTGACCATTCAGTGCTCTGTGGGTTGAAGGTAGTTGTTATGTTGTAGCAAAATATGTGTCTTATTAAGTCCTCACATAGAAGATCATGATCTGAGCAGTTCAGTCACTACATGTACATTAAGTGAATACAGACAGGTAATTTTTTTTTCTTCTGCATCATTTGTCTTACTAAAATGAGAGCTTAGAGTAGGCTGCTTATTTTTACTACAATAAATGAAAAGATGAAAGATGCAATTTATTTGTTAGCCTTTCTTGTCAGGTGATCTGACTTTTTTCTTGGTACCATACACTAATTTGTGACATAGACTTTAAGAGTTATTTCCACCTGACATACATTGACATTGCATATGGTCTGGCATGGCCTGGCATTATGTCTATCCAGAGAGTGCCAGTACTATTAACTGCAAGGACAGGGGCATGCCACCTGCCTGTTGTGTCCTTCTGTCACTTGCACTATCCATCTGTTACTTGTAGGAAGGTAAAATTCTTTTGGAATATAAACTCTTACAAAATTAAAGGCACTTATGACAGAAAAAATAATTTTAAATGATAATAATATGTAACCAATCTAATCCTCTCTATGTGCCAGAATGCTGGCTCAGTTAGATGTAGGGTCAGTTGTGCTATACTATGTCTGAGGGTAGATTTCAATTCATAATACGCTATTCTGTATGGGTAAAAGTAATTTTAACACAATACTGGATGTGGCTAATAAATTTCTCACTTGTAATTTTGTATCAGTCTACATGAGGCTTAAAGGCAGAGGTAACTTTTTGTAAATTCAGTTTAGTAGGTTTTTTTCTCCAAGGCAGTATAATTTCAATGATTACAGTACTGTATTTAATTTTGATGTAGTTACAGATCCCCGTGGTCCTGCACTACTGTTTTTTTATCCAAATAGTATATTCATCACAGCCAGCTCCCTTTAAATAGTCCACATCATGTTAAATGTCAGCACAATT
This sequence comes from Antrostomus carolinensis, assembly GCF_000700745.2. Lineage (NCBI taxonomy): Eukaryota > Metazoa > Chordata > Aves > Caprimulgiformes > Caprimulgidae > Antrostomus > Antrostomus carolinensis. Next base: position 14,478 of record NW_010315549.1, read on the forward strand.
GTGTTGGCAGTTCCATACGGTACCATTTTCTCAGGGTCTTCGAGTACATCTCACATTCCTGAGTAAGCAACGTGATGGCATCACCTTGGTAGGCTGGTGGTTTCTGCAATGTCATCAGTGTAGTGGTGCTTTCATACAGAGTTCTGCACAATTAACTCACTCCGTCTTTTTATTTAAATAAAAACTGTAATGAAGGGTTCACCCTGCACTACAAATTATCTTTGTAGTATGCGTACTGTCACAAACCTGTTTTAATTTAATCCCATCCTAAATTAACTTTGTGTCTGTTCAGCAATGTACTATTGCTTTGTCTTTTCGTAATGTGTGAGTTGTTTTTTTTTTCACTTTATGCATAAATTATAAAAGAGAGCAGGTAAGTGAAAAATGCATGTATGTGAAATCCTGTGCATAGTTTGTCCTTGGAGCGAGACAGAAAAGACTTCTAAGATTATCTTTCATGCTGCTTGTGTGGATTAAACTGGGAACAAATTGGCATGGAATATGTTCTCATAGGTGTAGGTTTGAGTTCCACCACTAAGACTCCATTGGGGTCAGACCGACTTCCCTTCCTTTACCACATGGAGAGCTCCTCTGATAACGTTAGAAGATAGCCAACCCAAAACTGCCATCTACTTTTCTTCAAAGTTTATTCCAAAGATGAAAAGCTGTATGGTTCTGGTGAGAGAAGTGAACACAATCCTAAATACAAAACTATTAACCATTGCTCAGTAAATCAGTGGCTTAGGAGTTACTGATTTTATCATGTGTTGCTCCATTTGTGCTCTTGACCACTCGTTTAAAATCATTATATGTTCAAAGTTTTAAGTGGGTTGCACCATGCCATTGACCAAGTAGATGAGAATAAGAAACTTGACTCACTTCTTAGTAGTGCTGATGTGGAGAAGTCTCCCAGAGCCAGACTTCTGATGACAGGTCTCTTTTCTAAAACTGAATATTTGTGGCTCTCTAGCCTTTTTCATCTGGTTGTAAGTCTTAGCTTTGAAGGGCAAGCTGAAGTCTGAAGCAAGGATCTGAAGACTTACACTACAGGATGATTCTTTTTAGGTCAAGGGCAGTAGGCTGGGAACCAATGCCATGTGTACGTGGGTATGGGATGTCATTTTAAGGATCTTTCAATCAAGATATTTAGAAACACATTCTGAATAATTAATGCATTCAACCAGAATTGGAGTTATGCAAGCAACACAACTGGGGCTGGTATTAAATATAACAAATATTGCTGGTAGCTGAGAACATGTGCTAGACTAAGATCTCTAAAAATGTTACAGTTGCTTTTCTTTCATTCACTGCTTATGCAAAGAAAAAAAAAAAAAAAAAAAGCGTAAATACAGCTTTACCATTGTTTTCTATATTGAGAAGCAGTGGATCCGTTTTCAAAAAGAAAATAACTCAATCATTAGATTAGAATTGTATGGTTAAGATTAAGTTAATAACATAATCATATGTCATGTAAAATTGTATTGCCATTATAGAATGTGAGTGTTCAATTTAATCACAAATGCTACATTCATTTTTAATTGAGCTGTATGTATTCTACTTAATGGTAGGCTTGGGTTTTTTCCTTATGCACTCAATAAATTTTAATTGAACACCTGATTCCTACTACCAACACATTAACATCTGGACACTATCTATCTTTTGTGCATACAGATACACTGATTAAAACTCATCAGAAAAGCAGATAATAGGAAAACAAAAAGACAACATTATGGAACACTTTCAGCCATATTTTTTTAATATATATTGAGAAGCATTTAATTAACTTATTTCACTTAATTAGCCCCATGACTTAAGTCAATTGTTTTTTATTGATATGGCATGTTAGCAGCTTCGCTAATTGGCACAAAATAGCATATGACTATACAAAATGTCTCGTCTTGTCCAGAATAATTTCTTAGTTTTTTTTGCTTTCCTGAGACTTTTCATTTTTTTCAGTCTTTTCAATAATATAAAAAATATTTGGGCAGGGAATGGATTGATTTAAAATTTAGCATTTTGCTTTTCATTTTTATTTCTGAGTTAAAGACAAAAAAGTTTATAAAGAAAAAGTATTTACTTCCTAACAAGATATTTTAGAATCAGAAAGTATCACTCTACCTTTGGTAGCTTTTAGAAATTTTAGTCTTTCTTTGGAAAGAAAATTGTATTTTTAAGTACTCTTTATTATTAAGACTTTAAGCATGATTTGTCAGCATTTACAAAGTTATTCTGAAAGAAAAACAGCAGCGTTGTGTCACTCCAGCTATTGTACTTTTGTGGGTTTGATATCTGTTCCATACTGATCTGTTTTAAATCCAATGATTTAACAAATCTAACAACTCTAACAGAGTATAAATCAGCTCAGATTACATAATTGTTTTAGTGCTTAGTATTAATTTACAGTTAAATAGTAACAGAGCTTATTAGAACAGAATCTTTATGGAAATGTAATTGATCAAAAAAGTTTTTGTTTCTGCGTGAGATAATTTGTTTGAATATTTTTTTATTCCTGACCTTAATTTTAGATTCTTCCATTCCAAACCATTTTTGATCTTTTTCTTTAAAGTCATAACATATTTTTTACTCAATAATTCCTCATATTTATTACTATTTATTAATACCTTATAATTCAATATGTATTTGGTATCTCTGTACTAGGAAAAAAAGATTAGTATTTTAGCAGATGGACTTTTTCACTTTACCAAATACTAATACTTCTGCAAATTATTTCCATGCTTTTTGAGTTGTTGGATAATGTTTATAAGATATGTGTTCAACTGTGTTGCTGCTTCAGTGGATGAAGTAACTTGTCATTATGCAATAAATGGTCTCCCCCTAAATTGAGAATAAATGTATTATTAATATGTATGACTCTGCTCCCATATATACATGATTTGTGGAATAATAAGACATTCTACTTATTTAAAATACTAATTTAAAAACTATTTTTAAAATGTTACACAGTTCTTGTCCTTAAATTTAATTAACCACTTTTTGTGGTTACTCAGTGGTATTTTCTTTCCTCTTCAAGTCAGTCACAAACAGGTAGCAGGCATCAATTTGAACTAGATTTTCATAGCCTGAGCTGCTGCATTTTACATATATACCTGACATCCACAGGAGGGCAGCATGGTTAAATTAAGGGAGAAGAAGGGAATATGGTTATAATGCAGCTAGATGAATCTCACTTTCGATGGCTTTTGTGAAAGCTTTTATAATTTCAAAGAGTGCATATTTTCCTAGCCTATACAGGTAAAGCAACTGCATGTTAATTTAGAAGTCTCCAAGTGTAGCTTCTTAGTAGCTATAAAAGTGAAGTTTTTCTCTGTATATATATAGTCTATTTTAGAAGAAAGTTTTAAAATATTTAATGTGAGAGTTATTAAAGCCTAGTTAGAAATTTAGCAGTTGGACTTTTTCACTTTACCAAGTGAAAATTCCAAATAAAATTCCAATAAAACATGTTGCAGTATTTTGATAAATCAAATATTTGTAAAGTTGAAATAGTTATTCCAGTAGGTTTAAGGGACCCTGGAACTAGTTTGCTCTCTAACTCTTGACCGAGTTATAGCAGGAAAATAGTCCTTTTATATATGTATGTCTAAATGTATATATACACACACACGTAAAGTTCTGTTTGGGGAAAGAAAAATAGATCTCAATCCCAGATTTGAGCAATAATCAATCAGTGATACTAATAAGATTAATTATAGGTTTTGTTCCACTTAAATTGATCATCAGAACACCCACAGAAGGTGTTATACCCTTTGTGCTGCTTTTAAAAAATGCTTCTAAAACTTCAAGTGAGGAGAAACCACTCAAACCTCCCCTTACATCCAATTAATCAGTGTTACAACTTATATTTTCTCTTAGATGTTATGGATTTTTTTTTTTACTTTTATGTAACAGCAGTTTTATAGTTGAGTATCACTGTAGTATTGCTGTTTTGGGGAGACAGTTGCTTGTCAGAGCAATCCTGTGCAACAGGAATGGGCTGACCCCAGTAGATGGCTCTGATGCTCCCTCACAGGTGTTAAGGTCTGTGTTCCTGAAGTCTTACTTCTACAACTCCAAATGCAAATCAGCTCGTTTAATGGTTCTAGTGCAGGGACAGTGTATTTGGATTTTTTATTTTCTATGTATTTGTTATGGTAAAGAACTTGTGACAAAGAGCAAATCCATGCTATTGTTACCAGCTTATATCTGTCTTGTACATGTAACCACCCAAAGCAAAATAATTTTCAAAACATTTGTAGCTTATTAACATTTCTTTAGGTTTTTGTTTTTTTCCTTATTATCTTAATCCATTTTAAAAATCCTGAATTCCATGAAGGGATACTAATGTAAGATTCTTAAAGGGGATATACTTTTCAGTGATGCAATTCCATTGTTTCCTAGAATAACTCCTGTGGAATTCAGTTTTAGATCGTTTGTTTCTGTGTGGCATTTCCAAGAATAAACATCCAATTGTGTTAATGGTTCTAATGTAAATTATTGTACACTGGAAGCTGTCTCTTACAGTGCCACAAGACAATTGCTAGATAATACTAGTAGGTGGCAGTTTCAGAGCGAACCAAAAGAACTGCTTCTAGGCATAGGTAGTTGACATGTGGAACTGTGCATCCAGGTGTAGGTTTTGAAAGCTTACAAGGGTTGAGAAAACCCGTATGGAAATTCATTGAAACAAAAATACATTAACAAGTAGTAAATACGGAGACACCATTTCCAGATAAAGAAACTCCTAGAGCCAGTAATAAGATGAGTATAGGAGAAAATTCTGGGGATGTGTAACTGTATATTTCCATCTGTGAGGAACTGCACTATAGACTTGTCTCAAAGATTGCTTGCGAGGACAGTCACAAGACCACCGGGTTCTGGAAACCCGGACTTCTGAAGGCACCTTGCCTGTGGGGGTGTTCTGCCC
>NW_010315549.1:19508-32925 GCF_000700745.2 Antrostomus carolinensis
GACAGGACAGAGACAGGACAGGGAAAAAGACAGTAGAGAGACAGAGAGGATTCCCGCCTGACCTCACCGCACCACGCCACGTCACCACATCACCGCTGGAACAAGCAACTGAGACCTCCTCGCCTTCCCCTCACCGTCGCCTCGCCGCTGGACCCGTGGTGGTGACTATTCTTGTTGCCCTATCCCGACTCCTTGCTTGATTTCCCCTCTTTCGTTCCATCCTGTCCTATCGCTATTCTCTTTATTACTTTTCCTTTTTGTAATAAAAGGTGTTCTGGGAGTACGGCATGTGACCTCATTTGTGTCTTAATCTCGCTCTTGGGATCGTATCGAAACCTTCCCCGACATCGGATCGGGACATTTAAATGATCCCAACATCAGATCGCGGCACCATCAAGTTACTTCTTCCCTTTGCATCCTGTTGGGAACAAGGTAGCGGCCTGAATGTGCTTTTGGATGGCCACTTCTACATTCTTTCATAGAGGAAGTTCTTCAAAAGAGCAAAAGTGATGTGGAATCAGAATTCTTTTTGTTTCTCTGTCATCTTTAAAATTCTATGTATATTCTGTATAGGAAAATTTCTTAAAATTAGTATTTTAAGAGAACTGGTTGGGTGGATCATACTATGAAAGCTTTCTTCCTTGCTCTTACTCCTGTATTGTCAACAAAAGGCAGTCAGGGATATAAAAGTATGTTTTTGACTGTAACTTTTGATGAAGGATCGCTTACAGTTGTTCTATACTGGTAGATTTTCCAAGGCAGAATGTCTCTATCAGAATGCTAGATCAGCCTTATTGTCTTGGACCAGATGTTCATCTAACCAGGTATCATGTCTCCCACTGTAGCCAGCAGCAGGCGATGGGGAAAGTTTGTAAGAGTGGTCTCAGTACTCTTTCAGACTCCACCAGTCTGCAGAACAAGGACTTTCTGAGCCAGATACGGTTCTTTGCATTTGCTAACATTCAGTGTAATTTAATTTCTCTTTCTCAAACATGTCCAGAAATGCCTAAAATACACAGTGAAATGTAACTAATTTGAGTTCATGGAAGCAAGCCATAAGAGTTGCATTGCTGTGTGAGAATGGAAATTAAAGTCTGGCACTCTTCCTACGTTTCTTAGAGGTCCTAGAGATGCAACAGAGACAGTCTGCACCACTGGCACAGGCAGCATCATGTGTTTTTCTGCTGTTGTCTGTTGGGTGGAAAGAGAAGTAGTTTCCATTGTTCCAATGTTTACGTGAAGTCTGGGAGATTAAAAGGGAGTTTTCCAAAAAGCGTGAAGTGTCAAAATTTTAATCCAGACGAAAATCACATAGTTCCCAATATTTTTTTTTTTAATTTCTGCCATGTGTGAAGAGACTGCTATTTCAAAGATTGTAGATGAATTCCAAGAAGGTAACTGCATTTTGCCCACTGTTGTGTAAATTGTACTCTAGCACTTTTCATTCTGGACTGCTCTGTAGTTGCACAACTAAAAAGATTTTTTTCTACCAAGTGTGCCAAGCATTTTGAAATCTTTACAGTCACATAGTCTGTTCATTATCAGCTAAGTTCAGTCATTAAATCCACAGAAGCTTTACCCCATAGCACTGACTGAAAAGAGCTAACAAAGCTATATTATCCTGAGTTGTGCTTTAGAATGAGTACTATTGACACTGCAAACAACAAACATTTTCCATAAATGTCACATTATCTACTTTTCATGATGCCTAGGTACAGAAAGCCTCCTTCATTTAATCTATTTTCAGGCAACTAGCTGAGTTTGGAGTCTTGGCAGTGCAGGGAGTTGGCATAGCCAATGGAGACAGGAGGGCACTTCCAAAGGGTAATTTGCAAAGCTTTGAGGATGACGTATGCTCTGAGCAGTTTACACTGGATCCACACAAATACAATGGAAACTGAAAGTGGCATAGTGGAGTTGCAAAGACAAACATATTTAATTTTCCATTTCCCTTTGGAACATTTTCTTGTATATTTTTTTAATTCATTAATGATTTGCACGTTTTGACACATGGATTGAAAAGGCTGAACAGGCTCCTGAAATGCATTTTCCAGTGTCTGGAAGATAAAGGCTGGTGTGAGGCTTTCCTGAGTGTTGCTTCTGCTGCACTATGACATCAGGTTCTGAACAGTTCTCGCTTTTCTCCACTTTGGTTCTCCACTGTCTCTCCTACAGAAGCTAATATAGTGATGCTAACCTCCCCCTTCCCATGTTGTGAGGACTAATTACCTGAAGTTTATAAAGCACTACTCAAGTGTCAAGCAATGTTCCTATTAAGAAAATAATGATTGGTAAGTTAGGACTTGTTAAACTGATTTGTTTCAAAACTTTGGTGATGCTTTAAAGTAGTGTTTTGAATTTAATTATTTTAGGGATTTAAAAAAAATCCAGCTATGAAAAAGGCTAAAAAATAGTTTTAAAACATCATAACATTCTGAGTACACATCTGTGCACACAAATTGAAGGAAAGTACTAGACTAATTCATTATCATAATTTCTGTGCTTTGTTTCAAATCAGAAATAGGGATACTGGCTGTAACATATTTCCTCATCCTTTTGCTAGATCAGATGTACCTCTTTATACAAATGCATAAGTATTATAAAATACCTACTAGGGATGATGACAACAAATGTTATGAAAATATTTAAAATTGACAGTCTTTACAATTGAAATGTATGCACCTTGTTCTGATTGTATGTTTTATTACCAAAAAAATTACAAAATTAGCTCTGCTGAAGTCTGTATTATTTACAAAATCAAAGTTATATCAATTCAAAAGTAGCTTTCTAGACAATGAAGAGAAATACAGAACCAGCCAGAGATATCCAAAGCCATTCCTAAAGGAGTTCACTGCTCTTACTAGCCTCAACCAGTCTTCCCAAAAGTGGGCTGTTTTCAGCACTGGGACTCCAGAACTGGGAGTTGCTTCAGTTGGCAGCTTAGTTCATTGGTTTGTTTTATACTACTGTGACACTGAGCAGGGTGTTGTGACTGATTCCATCAGTGACATTGTATGACCTAAAAACAAAGGTGGATTTTTCATATTAACAGGTGCTTGGCCATTTAGGCTATTTAGAACATAAAGAATATCACTGCCTGTCTGGAAAAAGGGTCACCAGTTTTTCTAAATGCAGCATCATGTTTTTCCAGTGAGATGGAGAAATGTCTAAGCATCTAAGATGTTTCTGGGTGCTCAGGATGCTTCTGAGTTGACAATGTAAAGAATTGTTTCCACAGCCAAACTGGATGCTCAAGGGAGAGTAGTGCAATTGAAACTTTTTCCATTACATCAATATTAGCATTTAAATTCAGATTTTCACTTTAAAACCAATCTCTTCGTTGTTCTTACTGTGGTTTGTTTCACATCATGGACCAGTTTTTGTTCACAGACTGTTATCTTTTTAGATTAAATTAAACCAAGAGATGAGCTCCAGGGGTGCACCCATATATGCTGCAGCCACTGGTAGCTATTCACTTCGTGGGTTCTGACTAGAGCTAGTTGAAAGTAAACTGCATCAAAAAGCACAGAGTGGGTGTCTGCTCCTCAGCACCAGCTGTTTCACAGTTGTGCTACATTCGCTGTTTACATTACAATTCGATTAAATTAGAATCAGAGCATTTTCTACATTTATGTTGCATCTGAAGGATATCATTCTTTTGTTGCCTGTAATTCTCTCAAGGCTAAAGGATGTTTTTCTGTCTTGACAAACACTCCCACTTTGTATACCAAATGATATGATATGACATAAATTGGATTAATAATTCTCAAGTTGCCATTGCAGTTACTCCACAGGTTCCATAAGTACTGGCATGCATATTCATAAATGTTGAAGCGCTCTGGAGTGCAGTAAGATATCACTGTTAAAGAATCTAGGGATATCTGATCTTCCAGTCTACCAATAACCATTTATAATGTAAGTGACAAGTTGTTTACAGGGGGAAAAAAACCTGCACGTTTTCCTGTTCCTATTATGAGTATCTTGCTCATTGGAGTAAATGGAGCTGTATTCTGTGTCTGTGGTGTTTGTATTACTTGACATTCTTCAACATTTCTTTATCCTTAGCAGGCAATTACAGTAGAAGTTTAGGGCAAATTTTTTCATTCCATCTGTTGAAGGCTTATTTAGTTCTCTTTCTCAAGAGCACAGAAAGTGCTAAAATGAATACAAGAATGTTTGCAGCTAGGTTTCTTATGACCCAGGTCATATTGTTGTCTTGAATCAGTTTTGTCTCTCGTCCTCAACTGAAGACAAAAAATGTCTTAATCTTGCGGGGTTAAATAAAAGAAGGAATGCGATGCAAGGAAGATTCCTTTTATGCAAGCGAGCAGGGATGACTGAAAGTGCCTGTGGGCATTTGGTCCCCATTGGCTCTCGCAGCGAATGCAATGATGCCCACAGATAGCCTGTATTGTTGTCAGTTAAATGGGATCATGAGTGTCTGAAAGGTGTTTGAGAATGAACTGAAAATCATTTTCACAAGTGGATGATTACTTCTGCCACATGTTAACCGAACTCTATCAGAGTGGCCCAGATTTTTGAGACTGCATTAATTGCTCTTTCAACCTTGACTGAGGTTTCTCTTTAAGAAAGGCCTTTGCTGGACTAAACTGCTACACGTATTGATTTTTCTTTCTATATTTTTTTCATTGTTTGTGATAAATGAAGCCTTTTACAAGTAGAGAATTTATCATTCAAGATGTAGATAGATTGCTTCTTTCCTTAGAATAAAAAGGCCAGTCTAAAAATGATCTCTGTAGAAGTAATAAGTCCTTTCTCATTTCTCCTGCAGTGAATAGCTCTGGTATTCCACACTCAATTATGTTTTTCAGCTATTCATTAGTGCTGATTTTTTCATCAAAAAGTAGAACCCTGCACTCTCACAGTGTGGACAAATAAACTGCCATCTTCTTTCTTGTGTATGCCATCACATAATTGAAACTGAACTATACTATTTAGCAATATGGTTTTGCATTTTTTTAACACAAGGAAATGCACTTTGAAAAATATTCAAACTATATATTTAAAATATAGTGATGCTCTATATAGACTTTTTAAAGACAATTGTTGTTTGGTTTGTTTGTTCTGTTTCCAGAGGATAAAATTATACTGACTGAGACAAGATGATATATAAAACATTTTTCTCCAGATGTTTCTGGGTTTTGTAGTGGAAGCGTAATTGCTTGTATTTTATTTTATTTTTCCATGAAACTGAACTTTAAATATTAAATATTTATTTTTCTACCATATTGATGCATTGTAAGGTAAAATCAGGTAAATCTGTGACTTCATACAAATCAAATTTTTACTTTTTAATCTGGGAGTGAGTGAAGAGAAAGAAAGCAGTATTAAATAATGTTTAAAAAAAGAAAATTGTAGAACTGTTTCTAAGACCGCAAGTCTCAGGAAAGTGATTTCACAGTTTCTACATTTGGTTGCATTTTCATATGGCCACAAAACTGTGTTAGAATATCTTTACATTGGGGTAGCACTTAATGACTCAACATGTTTGATCAAGGTCCTGTTTTCTATGTGCTATATTAAAGCAGATGTATTGCTCTTAAGTTACTGGAAATTATGTAAGGGATGTGAAAAGGCTGAAGAAGGCAACCAAGCATACACATACAAACTATAAATATGCTTTCTGATATGCACATGCACAGATATAGCTGTTATGTATACATCTTATTTATTATATTAACATTTTTACAGAACAAAAGTCTGCCATCTATATCTGTTTCTAGAAAACCAGTCTTTCCTAACTTCTTGTCAGTTTACTCATTAAGCATTCTCAAAACATGATCTTAAAGAGAAGTCAAAATAAATCTATTTAGTAATAAGCAATTACTATTTCAGTGCTCAGATACAGGGGAACTACTTTAGTATCTTCCTTTTCAGTGTATGGCTGAACTGTAATAATTCAAGAATTATTTTAGATTATCCCAACTCTGGAACCCAAAGTCGAATGAGAAAAAATGTAGCAAATAGCGTGGTTAATTTTTAGAAATATGGAATTGGCTACTTCTGAATATCAGTTTCCTCATTGTATTGCGCAGAATATTTTAGCTAAAGAAAGGTACGGTATTTGAAGGAATGGCTGTTGTGTGTTTCTTGTTGTTGCTGAGGGTGCTTAAAATAGTCTGAACATTAACATCATGCATCTTGTGCACATTTTTTTTGAATGGAGAGAGTGAGCAAGGCTTGTAGGTAAATACAGATACACATATGGGTAGAGAAATAGCAGGCTGCAGCTCTTTGAGTTGGTAACGAGAAGGGCCTGCTTTGATTTGTAGTACTGATATTTACCTGAAACCTGTGAAAAATTATACAATTCCCCATCTTAAAAATAAAATATTCTTCAGCCTAGCTCTAGGACTGAGTTCACTTCTGAATCTTGTTAACCTATTAATTTTCTGGTCCAGTTGTAAAACCCAAGTGTCATTTAATTCTGGAAACTGGCTTTTTTACACTTTTTCTGTTCTAGACATTAACTGCAGTTTCTACAAATCCTAGATATTACTGTCCAGGTTTAACAAGGTTCTTGGGTCTTTTTCTTCCCTTTTTTTAAATGCAAAATAAATGGGAAAGAGAAGTTCAGACAGGATTCTAGGAGTCTAGGATATTTGGCTCCTTCTGGATGTGAATGTTAGACTCTTGAGTAAGAATTAACCTCCTCACCTTTCAGGAGCATGCACACTTAAGATGAGCACAGGCTATATCCCTTGTAAATGGCTGAAACTTTCTACATTAGAAAAAAACCTGTCACCCTTAGAGATGGCTCTGGAAGAGATATTAATAACATAAGATTATAACTGTAAGTTTATAGTGATTTGTAACATAAGGCTTTGCACTTCTATACTAAATCCCAGCTTTGTGTCATGAATGCTGTTTTTTTTGTTACCTAATCTTATCTAAGACGAGCAGATTTTAAAGTTAGGTAGTTCCTTTGTTTCCCGAGGAGGCTGTTATTTAACACCTTAGTTGGAAGTGATGTATAGGAGGAATAAAAAGTGCACATTGCTATTTAATTTTTTGTATGCTTTATATGCTTATTTTATAATTTTGAATTTACTATAACTTGTGATAGTTCTGCCTGTGCTGCAGGGCCATATGTGGTATATCTTACATGAAGAGTAATTTAAAAAGCAACCAACCTTTTCTGTGATAGCAAATGCTCTGTTAAGATCTCTTATTTTAAAAGCACCTTTGTATACCAAGCTCAGTTAAGAACAAAAAAGAATGAATTAAACTTGGTGTTTCTAGGGCTGGGTTACTCATTTTCTGCTGTGTTCCCGTTAGAACATAAAGTCACTGCTGCTGATGACACCAGGATTACTCATCACTGATGATAACAGGATTACACTCGAGCAAGAAGAATCCTCTGTTAGTCTGTGGCTCCTTTACAGTCATTTAAGACATGTCAAGAGAGTGGGAGCATGGTCAAGATATCTTTGTACTGCAGCATTTGAGGACTGGGTCTTCTCAGTTGGTATTCACAGTCCATGGTGCAGTTGTCCTCCGACATACATCAGAGAAACCTACAGGATATTGAGGGATTCGGTGGCAGAATTGCCATGAAGAACAGGGCAGGGTTAGGACTGAGGGAGCCCAAAGGTGACCTGTGGACCCTTTTACTTTTGTCCCCCCTGGTTATTAATCTTCAAGTAAAATTCACGAGTAAAATTAATCAGTCATTCTCCCTGCACCCTGTGCCAATAGTAAAGAGTTTAATGGGGCAATAGCAATGTGATATGCTTTGGGAAAAGTAAGTGCTCTGATTTAGGAGAACATGCCTGACTCTTTTGGAACATATATGAAAAGCAAAACAGTTCATATTTTATGGGGAAATATACATCTATCACTCTGTGAGGTAAATGCTTCTTTATTTGTGAAATATTATAAACTTTTAAATAAACCCTAGTAGGCCCTTTTTTGGTAACCTTTCCAACATAACCTTTACTCCTCTCCTTTTTTTTTAATTGAATTTATAATAATCACAGAATTAAGTTAAAAAGAGCATGGCAGGATCTGGACTATTCAAAGAAAGCTATATCAACTCGTAATCGTGTACACAAATGCAATTGTCCTCTCATATGAATGAAAAGCAGAGTAACCAAGCAAGGCAGAGCTTCAGCACAGGTGTAGCAGGAGTTGAAGAAGGGCAAGATATCTGTGTTATAGTACTGAGGAAGCCATTATGTGGTTTGACAAACCACCATGGCGAATAAACATTATGCCAAACATTCATGTTAGACAAAATTTTGTCCTTTGTGATACCTAAAGCAGTAAAGAATGTTCTTGAGTACAGGTGGGAAAAAGGTTATGCCTGTATCTTACTTCCTTGCTTCACATGAGTTATTGGTTGATTGCTCTGATTTTTGACTGAGTTCAGAACCACTGGGCAAGAGAGCCTGAAAAAATGTCAGAAAGTAGAGGGCAGCAGACTTTGTCCTCTTACCACAAAGGCACTTGTCCATCTACCAACAATCCAAACTGACCATCTCCAATGCTAGTCATTATTACTTCTCCATAATGTAAGTGCCAGCATCCTCTGGAGAGTGCCCTGTAAAGCCAGCATTCATTGATCTGAACAATTTGGATCTTTGTTCCACCTTTGACCCTAGTTGTACTAGATGCCCTTGATACAAACTGACCAGCCAGAAGGGACACCTTGTAGGTAATATTTTGCTCTCTTGTCAGATTTTAAGCAGCAGGTACTCACTTTTCATAGGCTCTTGTTTACAATCCCACAGCTCATTCTTTTCCTCTTGATGTCTTTGTTAACAACAGTGCAACATGATCACAGTGAGAGAAAAGTGTCACTACGATGCCATAAAACTTGCTGCAACTTCTTGGGTAATGAGGGTGCTTCCCCTACCACCAAACATCCGTGGTTTTGTCATCTCACTGGTTGATACTCCTGATTATATTGTCTGATTCAAAGCCTGGAAATTGCCAAGGTGCCAAGGAGTTTTTTGTAATCTAAGAGTCTTTACAGTGAAGTGCTTCTGTTTGGGAAATTAGATTCTAGTTTAGCCTGGAAAAAAAATTGATCTTGTGTGTCTGCTGGTATTTTCCCAAACTGACACTGTGACTGACTTCTCACAGACTAGAGAAACACTAGCAAATCTGTGGAAAGCAATTGGGAAAAAAAGTATTGGGGAGTATGACTATTGTAACGTTCAATATTTCTGTGTAGTCAAAGGTATTCTACTCAAACTTTTTCCTGTTTTAATACGCAATTGGTGAAATATAAATGATAAGCAGTTTAGCCTTCTTCAATATGAGATCTTTTGTTTCTCCTTTTTTTTTGTATTTTGAGTGAAAAGGAATCTCTCTTTGCATTTTTATGGTCTGAGTAAATGGAAAAAAAAATAATTTCTTAGATTTGACAACACTGAAGAAGCAGCCTAGTAGGTAGAGCAGATGAATACACTTATTTGTATTAGGTCCTCCTAATATCATACTTCTTATTAATTGAGAAATATTCCCTTTATTATTTCCTTTGCAGATATTTGTACGCTCTAGGACAGAAGGTTTGGAAGCGGTGGAAAAAACGCTACTTTGTTCTTGTTCAGGTTAGTAGTCTGCCATGAAATTTCATTAAAAAGTAGTTTTGGACTACCAGTTTTCTTACATATGGTTTCTGGAGCCATTAGTAAACCAATATCTGCAGGCATCATATGCAGCACTACTCCCAGTTTCTTACAGCATATAGACATCCAGGATATTTTTTAATTATTATTTACATATGTATCAAACAAAAATGTCACTGAATTTTACATATATGTAAATGAATCCTTACACTGAACAATGTTTCAATTGAAACCCTGAAATTTCTAAATTAAATTGTTGTGACCTTGAAACATTCTTCTGACAGCTTTCTAGCAGCACTCAATTTAAAATAAAGTTATATTTCACAAAGTAGATTTTACTTACTGTTTCATTTATTCTATCTCAACGAAGATTTCCCACCTTTAAAATTAAATAAAAACAACAATAGTTACTATTAAGAACCTTTTTGTAAAATACTTTTTAATAATGCTATTCTTTGTTCTTCCTCGCAGTATTAAGTTGGATAAAATTATATGGTTGTTACAGCAAATCTGGTGTAGTTATTGGTTTTGGCCACGAAAATGTGCTAGACTGACATTTCATAACTTTTTGTCCAAACCTAGAACTGTAAGTATTTTCACGTGCTAGTGAATGGTGACATTAACTTGAGATTAATAGAATAGGAATAGAAAAGTAGATTTTGAGTGGTGAAAACTGAGAAATTAATGATTTTTTATGAGTCTCTGGAAAAATCATTATTTTCTATTTGTGCTTGTTTTCAGATTGCAGTTACAAATTTGATGTTCTGAGTCAGTTCAGAGAATGCTGTTCTTCTGTGTCCTTTGTTTTATTGACAGAAAGCTGCTAAAGTGTGAGTCTCCATAAATGTCATACAAAGGACAAAGCCTGTTAACGCAGCTTTTTTAAGAACTAAGGCTTCTAAAAGTATTTTATAGAAAGCCTGATTCCTTTCTCTACCACTCAGTCAGTCACACTTTCCTGGTCTCCTCCTACTCCTGAATCATTACAATTGTAAGGATTAAAAAAAAAAAAAAAAAAAATCCTGAACAAGGTCTTTAATAAAGTAAAGTTAAAAGCTGAGAGTATTTGCATATTGTTCGTGCTAAGCCTGATGTCAGTGCAGTGTTCTCCCTGGCTGCAATGGGAATTGGCTTGCATATTGATAATCAGTGAGTGGTGGTTGGAAGGTTGAACAGGATTGTCTGGTCAGACTTCTGAATCCATTTGGGTTCTGATTTTACCAAGGTCTTCTGTGAAGAGATGAGGAATTTTTGTGATTTTATTAAGATTTGTAAAAGTTGGGAAGATATTAAGGCATAGATGTGAAGGGACAGATAACTTAGTTACAGGGGAAAGAAAAAAACAAAAAGGCCGGATGCTCCCTTATCCTTCATGCTTTTCTTTAACACTCCTTCTACTTTACATCTTCCATTTCACAAAAATAAAGACCTTGTTCTCTTCTTCTAAGCCACCGATGTCAACTGAGTTTTAAAGCGTGCACCTAAGAGACACATATTCTTTCTGTTCGTGTGACATGGAGCCACCTGGGAGACCAGTTTATTCCAGCCAAGTTAATTTTAACTGTTTTCTGCTTCCTATGCTGAAATTGAAATATTAGAGGAGAATATTACAGGAATCTTCCAACTGTGGTGGGATTTAGACGTCTATTTCATTTTAAAGCAGCTACCAACTCAATTAGGCTATATAAAAAATACCATATTAAATCAACATTTACTGTCCAGGCAGCTCTGGCTCATTTATATAGTCCATCTGTGATACACACGCTGACAATAAGCTGAAGTCAATAAGTGTGAAATAAGCATTCAGTAATGAATATCAGTCTGTTGTATTGATATATTATTGACATATTGACAAGTCTTCCTCTATAGATTAGCTTTTAGCTTATGTTAGTAAAATATTAAGGCCATGAAATTTAGCTCTAAGACAGAGGCTATCAGCATGATTTACAAATGCTTTGGAAATTTAACTCAGGTGTGAAATTAGATGGATAATGTTGATTTTTCAGGATCATGATGTGAGTAATATGCACCTTTGTTATTGCTACACATATTAGTTGTTAGTGGTTTCTGAAAGAACAGACCAATGTTATAGCAAGGTTACAGAGTCTGAAAATTTTAACCTCTTTGTTATACTTGCTTTTCTCCCTTTTACAATCCAGTCACTTCTCTAAAAGGTTATTCATTTCAAGCTGGAAAAAGACAGGGACATAACATGTTAGATAAAAAGCCTTAGCTGGACATGCTGTGTTTTGCTTCATTTACTGTCTGATGATATCTTCCTCCAGTAAGCTGAATGCAGATTCACTTCTGTCATTTTAATTTCATCTGTTCTAATGTTTGAAAAGTCAGACATTTATTTCATGGATAATTTTTTTCTAAACACGCCAACCACACAGGCTAATTCTTGCTGCTGAACTCCTGAAGCAGGCTGCCCAGTGATGCCCTGTAGCAGGGACCAGAGAGTCAGCCTTGAAGTTTACAGTAACAGTTCCTTCCAGCATGTTAAACAGGGTCTTTCTGTCCCATGGGGACATGCCCTAGTGACACTGCTCATAAGTCGTGTCCACATTTCTCTTCCTGTCCTGCATGCCCAGGTTGTCGGTTTTCCACTTTGTTACAAAGTAGGTAGAACAGCTGGTAGTCAGGTGTTTGGACCTCTTGAAAATTATGAAATTCAGGTAAATGCAGTTATAGGAAGAGGATTACCTTTTTTTTGTCAAGAATTATTAGTTAAGAAGGTGGCTTGATTCTGTTTTTGTCTGAGAATATGTTGTACATAGTCCTGAGTTTTGAATACCCATTATTCCATGAAGTATGGATGCTAATTTGCTGAATTCTAATGGAAAACTACCTACAGCTCCATTAACTACTAACAATACACTTAAACCCGGTCATAGATATATATTAAAAAGTGTAATTTCAGGTTCTGCTGGTGGTTCTCTTTATAATAAAAGCTACTGATAACCATAAGGAAAAGGATTTAAGAGACTGTGAGTGTAAACAAATGAGGCAAGATCTGTATTTCTTTATTTTGTTGAGGTTTTTTCCCCCAACAAATTTTTCTGGAATTTTTCTATTTGTTTCTTTGGTGGAGAGACTTTAAAATGTCTCATTTTCAACAAAAAGATGAAGTGTAAAACTGATTGTGACATTAATATATTTTAATAAATTGCTCCTTTAAAATGAGAGAATGTATTTGAAGTGTGTTTAAAAAAGTAAAATCAACAGCATTATAATCCCTGTCTTGTTACAGAGGTGAGGTTAAAAATGAACAAAGACACATAGCCCGGATTTTCCACAAGCTTATCTTCAAAAACATACAGTGGCTGAAGAAATCTGAAAAAAAATGGGCATCTCATATATTTTCACAATTAGTGTCTGCTAACTTTGTTTTTGATGGCTCAGTTTGTCTGTACAGTGGCTATACTGAGCTGGTGGCATGAAAATGTGAGTGATGTCAGTGCTTGCCAGGTTTTTCATTCAACAAAATAGAATAATTTGAAAAATGTTTTTACTGCAGTGCCAGGTATCAAAAATTAAATCTGTATGTTCAGTTTACCAGAAAAGGAGAGGAGGGAGCTCTCATGAAATGTGATGCTAATTGGAAAGGATTTAGAGGCGTGTGACTAACCAACAGCTCCCTACGTGCTTGTGCATGAGGGTGAATATGGTTCTTGGGAATATAAGCAGGGAGATAAGATAGCAAACAGTAACAGGTGATATTGCTGCTGGGCCTAGAGCAGATGACTTGGCGCAGGAACGGAGCCCTGTGTCAGGGCCCCAAGGCAACCACTGGCCCTGACTGTCCCTGCCCAGCCCCG